>NC_088228.1:35124250-35424250 GCF_036934945.1 Oncorhynchus masou masou
CATGGAAAGTATCCATTTCTATGATGAAACATACCTATGTATTTATACCCAGGGGCGTTTGGGTTCTTGAATGGGTTCCTGTATTTGTATTGGAATTATATTGAATTATGCTTATACTGTATCACGCTATACCACAAGAAACATAACATTTCAAATGCCAACACCATTGGGTGCTTTTGACCAAGTAACAGGTTGGCACGAAATCTCCTCTGCACTCTATCAGCACCATGGACAGCACCCTACATATTAAAGCAAGGCCGTTGAAAACCTATGCTGGCTAAGAGAGTACATTTTGCCATTCAATACCCTATATTTTTTGGAGGAAATGACGCCACAGGCTATACCACCAAGATTCTGATCAAAACCAACCAGCTAGATTGTTTCTTACCTTTTCAGAAGAGTTGCAACCTCCTTGATGTTCTGAGGAACTTTCCAAGTAATCAATCATTCCATTCTCCCCGAAATCAATCATTCCATTCTCCAACTCAAATACCAATTGGATTAGTTGAGATTTACTTTGGTGTAGCATGCTTCTTCTGTGCTGACTGAACACGTTTGTCAAAGTGAAAAATTAGTTTTTGCATGGAGCTGTGGATGACCCACTCATGAGCCCTACGATCTCATGTTGAATATCGTGTGGCATGGTGCTAAACACCATGGCAATTTCCTTGTCTTTTCGGAGAGTATAATCCATTATAGACAGAAAAAGTCCACTGCCCACCCTCCCCTCGACTCTATCGAGTCCAATATCCCCGTCAGTGGTTACTGGTTTGAAACAAGGAACTCAATGATGTCTACAATTGCCAACAAACATGTGATTTCTCTCCAGCTACCCATCATTAACAAGTGTTAAAACTGATGTTCCCGTAGCACTTCGAACTTGTTTTTTCCCCCACAGTGCAGTGCATTTCAAATGCTCTTTACTTGATGCGTGCCAACCGAATCCTTTGGTACGATCAACAGCATGCTTCAAGTTAGAATACCCAGCTTGGGTGAAGGCCTTGTCTGCGTTAGCATTGGACCCAACACAGAACTTTCTACATGGGGGAAAAAAAAGACAGATCTGCAGTAATCGAGTATTCCAGCCACTCTCTTCCTACAAACCAGTTGCTATTAAATTAAAGGTTTTGGACAGAAAACCTGCAGCTAGGGTATGATTCTATGCTAACCTGGGCAGGGTCCTCTGTTCCAAGATTGCCAGCAACAGTCGGAGGTGGAGGGGTTGTGGAGCCATTATCCGAGCGGCGCTTGTGGAAGGGTGGGTAGCCTCTGCATGCGGTGCTAGCTGGACAGTTTGATGCTGAAAGCATGTGTTTCAGACATAAGGAAGTGGATGGCTGCAAACTTTCTACTTTTAAACTCGGACAAAACAGAGATGCTTGTTCTAGGTCCCAAAAAACAAAGAGATCTTCTATTGAATCTGACAATTAATCTTAATGGTTGTACAGTCGTCTCAAATAAAACTGTGAAGGACCTCGGCGTTACTCTGGACCCTGATCTCTCTTTTGAAGAACATTTCAAGGACAGCTTGAAAGGACGTAACATTGCAAAAATCAGAAACTTTCTGTCAAAACATGATGCAGAAAAATTAATCCATGCTTTTGTCACTTCTAGGTTAGACTACTGCAATGCTCTACTTTCCGGCTACCCGGATAAAGCACTAAATAAACTTCAGTTAGTGCTAAATAGGGCTGCTAGAATCCTGACAAGAACCAAAAAAATTGATCATATTACTCCAGTGCTAGCCTCCCTACACTGGCTTCCTGTCAAAGCAAGGGCTGATTTCAAGGTTTTACTGCTAACCTACAAAGCATTACATGGGCTTGCTCCTACCTATCTCTCTGATTTGGTCCTGCAGTACATACCTACACGTACGCTACGGTCACAAGACGCAGGCCTCCGAATTGTCCCTAGAATTTCTAAGCAAACAGCTGGAGGCAGGGCTTTCTCCTATAGAGCTCCATTTTTATGGAACGGTCTGCCTACCCATGTCAGAGACGCAAACTCGGTCTCAACCTTTAAGTCTTTACTGAAGACTAATTTCTTCAGGGGGTCATATGATTGAGTGTAGTCTGGCCCTGGAGTGGGAAGGTGAACGGAAAGGCTCTGGAGCAACGAACCGCCCTTGCTGTCTGCCTGGCCGGTTACCCTGTTTCCACTGGGATTCTCTGCCTCTAACCATATTACAGGGGCTGAGTCACTGGCTTTCTGGGGCTCTCTCATACCGTCCCTGGGAGGGGTGCGTCACCTGAGTGGGTTGAGTCACTGATGTGGTCATCCTGTCTGGGTTGGCGCTCCCCCCTTGGGTTGTGCCGTGGCGGAGATCTTTGTGGGCTATACTCAGCCCTGTCTCAGGATGGTAAGTTGGTGGTTGAAGATATCCCTCTAGTGGTGTGGGAGCTGTGCTTTGGCAAAGTGGGTGGGGTTATATCCTTCCTGTTTGGCCCTGTCCGGGGGTGTCCTCGGATGGGGCCACAGTGTCTCCTGACCCCTCCTGTCTCAGCCTCCAGTATTTATGCTGCAGTAGTTTATGTGTCGGGGGGCTAGGGTCAGTTTGTTATATCTGGAGTACTTCTCCTGTCCTATTCGGTGTTCTGTGTGAATTTAAGTGTGCTCTCTCTAATTCTCTCTTTCTCTCTCTCGGAGGACCTGAGCCCTTGGACCATGCCTCAGGACTACCTGACATGATGACTCCTTGCTGTCCCCAGTCCACCTGACCGTGCTGCTGCGCCAGTTTCCACTGTTCTGCCTTATTATTATTCAACCATGCTGGTCATTTATGAACATTTGAACATCTTGGCCATGTTCTGTTATAATCTCCACCCGGCACAGCCATAAGAGGACTGGCCACCCCACATAGCCTGGTTCCTCTCTAGGTTTCTTCCTAGGCTTTGGCCTTTCTAGGGAGTTTTTCATAGCCACCGTGCTTCTACACCTGCATTGCTTGCTGTTTGGGGTTTTAGGCTGGGTTTCTGTACAGCACTTTGAGATATCAGCTGATGTACGAAGGGCTATATAAATAAATTTGATTTGATTTGATCTGCTGCTCATCGCTCTCCATTTCTGATATCCATCATGGCAGTGGCAGATTTGCTGGTTTAAATTAGCTAAATAGGCTAAGGCTAATAACTCTAACTCATTTTACAGCTAGCAAAGAAGCTACTCTGGAGTGGTGGGGCAGAGCTGATAGAAGCAGCTTCAAAGGTAAACTTGACCTCACTCTCATAAATATTACAGGCAAAGGCGTATCACATTTTCAGATGAGCGTTTTTTCCCGCTTTTTAAGGAAACCCAAAGGAGTCATACCTAACAACCTCAGTGGCTTACCATAGTTCCCCTACACACACCACGGTGCGCTCCGTCCATTGTACTGACACAGTACAACGGAGATACAGATTTTGCGCTAATCTGTTACTCAATCATTTGAACTTTTTGGCAAATGTTGTAATAGGGACACAAAACAAAAACTGAGCCCCTTTTTGCCCCCTCGTGGAGCCGGGCCAGACAGACAGACACACCTGGTACACCGCTTTGTTCACACTAATTACTTATGGGTCTGATGGTAACAAAAATAATAACATGTCTTTATACGATAGACCCTGGGAGGAATCTAACGATAGAGCCTGGGAGGAATCTAACAAACAGCCATTACAAGACAACGGAGTTATTAAACAGAGAAATATGGGGGGACAAAAAAGTGCACGAGAACAAGAGAGGAGAGCAGGGAACGGAAGACAAAGCATGAAAGTGTGTGTAACTGTATATATGTGTGGGTGTATGTAAGAGAGAGAAGTGCCATCTAGAGAGTAAAGGGAGGGAGATGGAGATTGTATTCAGCACCTGGAGGGAAAGAGTGGGAACTTTAAGAGTTTGGCGGGATTTCCAGTCTGGGTAGTGACTTTTAAGTGCCACTTTGATTAGTGTCCGTAACTGAGGGTAGGGACTGGGAGCCATGACAAAGAGATATGAGTCTTACATAACACTTTCCGTGGTGCAACCACACCACAACGGACACTAATCTGCAGTCAGCCAGCCTGCCTGCTGCTGCATGCTACACGTTTCATAACCCACCAGCGAGCACAATGGGGTGGCAGGGTAGCCTAGTGGTTAGAGCGTTGGGCTCTAACCACTAGAGCTAGAACCGGAAGGTTGCAAGTTCAAATCCCCGAGCTGACAAGGTACAAATCTGTTGTTCTGCCCCTGAACAGGCAGTTAACCCACTGTTCCTAGGCAGTCATTGAAAATAAGAATTTGTTCTTAACTGACTTGCCTAGTTAAATAAAAAAAATACACATCAGTCAAACTAATACACTTACTGGCACACTACACACCAGACAAACTACTACTCATTGGTAGTGATGGGGGGAAAACATGTATACGGTTGCATATCGCAATATTATTTTGGGCCGATATTATATCGACATTATTTGCTACTGTAGACAGCGTAAGTTAGCGCTACCTGGCTGTACATGCGTGAAAAGTCCAATATTTTTCATCCTATAGCTTGTTCTCCATCATTTTTAAATAGTGAGCCAACATGTTTCAGCCTCTTTATTTAACCTGACTAATCAAAAACCATTTTCTCATACTCTCACTCATCTCTCTGCGGCAGACATGTCGTGAGCAATATGTTTGGAACATCAAATCGCAGTATCAATAATTAATACATATAGAATTCAAAGGATCGTAAGAACCGTAACCCATATCGTATCAGCACCTAAGTACCGTAATAATATCGTATCGAGAGTTCCCTGGCAATTCCCAGCCCTACTCACTGGCACACTTCACATTAATCAAACTAATGTAGTACACCTTTACTTGCATAATACACACCGGTCAAGCTAGTATACTCTTCTTTCATATAACCTTCTCTTAGCCGACTACACACCAGTCAAACCAGTGCAGACCCTCTGGCTTGCACTACACACCATCCACACTCACTGATTAGCACACTGGCTGTTACTAAGTGCCCCGTTCAAGTCTGAAAATGGAAACGTCCCCAAAGAGAAGGTTATATGAAAGAAGAGGAAGAGAAAGATGAGCGAAGATGAGGGAACGGTAGGAGAAGGAAGTAAGTAAGAGATCAAGGTGCACTTTGGAAGGAAGAGGACAAGGAGGAGTGGAGAGAGAGGGGCTGGGAGGAAGCCAATGTGGAGAGGGAGGGAGTGATCGAGGCACCAAGGGATAAAGGATGGATGAGGGAGCAATAGAAGGGAAAAGGAGGTAGATGGAGATAAAGAGAGATGAGATGAAAGAGGAAATGTACTCAGAGAGGTGAAGGAGTGACAAATAAAAGGAGAGACATATAGAGAGAATGGTGACGAGAGGGTGACGGAGTGATAGAGAAGGAGAGGACTCACAACATGAAGTCCTGCTCCCAACTAGGCATGCTGCCCCTGACAGCGATGGTGGTGCTCTTCACATTCTGCACCTTCAGGGTCAAGTACGTGTTGAACTTCTCTGTGAGGAGGAGAGAGAGAGAAAGAACTGAACTTCTATGTGAGGGTGAAAAAAAAAAAAAGTTACTTTCACAACTCCGGTTCTCTGATAATGAGTGAAATGTACAGTTCCAGTGAAAAGCTTGAACCCACCTACTCATTTTCTAAATGTTTTACTATTTTCTACATTGTATAATAATAGTGAAGACATCAAAACTATGAAATAACACATATGGAATCATGTAGTAAACAAAAATATATTCTATTTTTTTATATGAGACTCTTCAAAGTAGCCACCCTTTGCCTTGATGACAGCTTTGCACACTCTTGGAATTCTCTCAACCAGCTTCATGAGGTGGAATGGAATGCATTTCAATTAACAGGTGTGCCTTGTTAAAAGTTAATTTGTGGAATTTCTTAACGTGTTTGAACCAATTAGTTGTGTTGTGACAAGGTAGGGGTGGTATACAGAAGATGGTCTTTTACCAAATAGGGCTAAGAACTTTTAGTTTCTTCAAGTGCAGTCGCAAAAAACAAAGCGCTGTGATGAAACTGGCTCTCACGACGAATGCCACAGGAAAGTACCCAGACTTACCTCTGATGCAGAGGATACGTTCATTAGAGAGTTACCAGCCTCAGAAATTGCATCCCAAATAAAAGCTTCAGAGTTCAAGAAACTGACACATCTCAACATCAACTGTTCAGAAGAGACTGCGTGAATCAGGCCTTCATGGTGGAATTGCTGGGAAAAAAACACTACTAAAAGGAAAAGATTTGCTTGGGCTAAGGAACACAAGCAATGGACATTAGACTGGTAGAAATCGAGCCTTTGGTCTGATCAGTCAAAATGTGATATTTTTGGTTCCAACCGCTGTGTCTTTGTGAGACGCAGAGTAGGTGGACAGATGATCTCTGCATGTGTGGTTCCCACCATGAAGCAAGGAGGAGGAGGTGTGATGGTGCTTTGCTGGTGACACTGTCTGTGATTTGTTTAGAATGCAAGGCACACTTAACCAACATGGCTACCACAGCATTATGCAGCGATACGCCATCCCATCTGGTTTGCGCTTAATGGGATTATCATTTGTTATTTTAACAGTGACCCAACACACCTCCAGGCTGTGTAATGGCTATTTGACCAAGAAGGAGAGTGATGGAGCGCTGCATCAGATGACCTGGCCTCCACAATCCCCAACCTCAACCCAATTGAGATGGTTTTGGATGAGTTGGACTGCAGAGTGAAGGAAAAGCATCCAATAAGTGCTCAGCATATGTGGGAACTCCTTCAAGACTGTTGGAAAAGCATTCCTCATTAAGCTTTTTGAGAGAATGCCAAGAGTGTGCAAAGCTGTCAAGGCAAATGGTGACTCCTTTGTAGAATCTCAAATATATTTGTTTATTAGTTGAATGCTTTTTTGGATACTACATGTGTTATTTCATCGTTTTGATTATTCTACAACGTAGAAAATAGTGAAAATAAAGAAAAACCTTTGAATGAGTCGGTGTGTCCAAACGTTTGACTGGTACTGTACCACATATGGGGATTCGCTCCAGGTGAATCACTACACGAAGAACCAATCACACAACGTCTGTCAGAGACAGACAGATCGAATGGCGAAAGAGGTGACGCCTTTCCTCTTTGTAAGGCATGCCTCTATTCCTTGTGCTCTTACGAGCAGGGAAATGCGGTGATATATCGCACTCATATTATCAGAGAACCGTGCTTACAAAAGTAACCTTAAGTTCTCTTTCAAAATACTTTTTTCCCCGATATATCACATATGGGGAAATGGCCAACTCCCATATTGCAGACGCTCTTCAAAGCCAGGGTCGTCCCAACAGCATCACCCATCAGGGGCTCCGACACAGAGGACAAAATGCGCCAAAGAAGTGCAGTGATGTCTAGTCTGTAAAACCTCAAATGTATGAGGAGTGGCCCAACATGCAGTATCGCAAATGTCTTTAAACAGTGCCCAAGAGGTAGCCATACCTCTGGTGGAATGAGCCCACAGGCCCTACAAACCATTGCTACTATAAGACAATATAATAGCCTCCACTATCCAATGGGATAGCCTTTGATGAGAGAGGGGTCCCCCCTTGCAGGGAGGTGCCCAAGAAACAAATACAGTTTCTTTAGAAAGTATTCATACCTCTTGACTTATTCCAAAAATGTTTGCCTCAATTCAAAATGCATTTTTTTATCTACACACACTACTGACAAAAAAAAAAACCGAATAAAACTCTGACAGGTGGTGGTACATGATAGTACTTTTAAAAAGTGGCAATATTTTGAGAATAAAGTGGCAATATTTCTATTATAAAGTCGAAATTACATTGTGAATAAGTGCCAATATTTTGATAATAAAGTGGCAGTATTTTGAGAATAAACTAGAAATGTAGTTCAGAGAACAAAGTAAACATTGAGAATAAAGTCTGTTATATTTCAAGATTAAAGTAGTGGATATATTTAACTGCATGTCACCCAAGCTCCCTGTTGCTGTCTGCGCCATTGACCGTTGACCTGGTGAAACTAGAATTTTGAATTGTCTTTAGTAACAAGGAAATACTTTCTATTTTTTATCACATAATATTATATGTAGCCATATTAGGACAAGAAAAATGTACCACATTATTTTCAGAAGGAGGAACCACACAGACTCGGATGAGGTGTTTCATCCAAGTCTGTGTGGTTACATACAGCGCATTTGGAAAGTATTCAGAACCCTTGACCTTTTCCACATTTTGTTACGTTACAGCCTTATTCAAAAATGTATTACAATTGTTTTTCCCCCTCAATCTACAGACAATACCCCATTATGACAAAGCAAAAATAGGGTTATAGAAATTTGTGCACATTTATAAAATAAAAAACTGAAACGTCACATTTACATAAGTATTCAGATCCTTTACTCAGTACTTTGTTGAAGCAACTCTGGCACCGATTATAGCCTCAAGTCTTCTTGGGTATGACGCTACAAGAGGCAGCGTCGCTGCACAGCTATTTTCAGGGCTCTCCAGAGATGTTTGATCGGGTTCAAGTCCGGGCTCTGGTTGGGCCACTCAAGGACATTCAGAGACTTGTCCCGATTGCCACTCCTGTGCTGTCTTGGCTGTGTGCTTAGGGTCGTTGTCCTGTTGGAAGGTGAACCTTCACCCCAGTCTGACGCCCTGAGAGCTCTGGAGCAGGTTTTAATCAAGGATCTCTCTGTACTTTGCTCCGTTCATCTTTCCCTCAATCCTGACTAGTGACTGGAACGAGGAAGAGCTCGGTTGTGTTTGTTTGGAAAGTTTGGCGTTTAAAAGTATATTGGAAAGTTCTTGGTAGCTACCTAGCTTCTTATGTTGGATCCTGCTTTCCAGTGATCCTGCCGACCAAGGACGGTTCTGAGGAGCTATTTGGCGTTGCAGCTAGCCTAGCTACTAGCTAGCTGGACATAAAGCTAGCGAGGTGTTCTTGAACACAGCCCGTGACGATGTTAGCCATTGTGGCTGGAACACGGATTGTCCAAGGTTTGTGGCGGTCTAGATCCCTGCTGTTTGTTGTTTTCAATTTTCCCCGTGACCTGCCCATCTGGAACCGTGAGGAGTAACAGCCTAAAATACATGGCTAGCTACCATGACAAAGACCAAAGCCAGCGGGAGTACCGTTGAGGACAGTGCTAGTGGTGTCTCTCCATCACACGTGAAGGATCTTTTAAACAAAAAGAGACCTATAAAGCAGTTGTTACAACAACAAGAAAATAGTTCCAAGTGTTTTGTCAAAATACTTGTGGATTCTACTAATAAAAGAATGGACAACCTGACCAGAGAGGTCCAGGTCCTGAAGAACAGTGTGCAGTTCTCCCAGGGTCAGCTCGACGAGTTAAAACAGGAGAACGGCAAGATGACAGCAATCTGTAAGTCACTGAGAGAGGACATCAGTTCTGTGTGTGAACCCATGATAACAATGACATATAAATCAGACTCTTTCTCGAGGGACAATCAAGGCAAAAACAACATGGCCGTGGACGGAATTGCAGAATCTCCACAAGACCTGGATGGAGTCTGAGGACAAAGTGTGTGACATGATCTGAGAAATTGAAGATGGACAACATGAACATTGAGGTGGAGCGCGCCCACAGGACTGGAAAACCAACCACCGGCCCAGGTGATCTGCCCAGGCCCATAGTGATCAAGTTCCTGAGGTTCAAGGACAAGGTAGCGGTTCTGGAAAGAACCAAGAACTTGAGAGGAACATATATCTTCCTAAACGAGGACTTTCCTGAAGCTGTGTGCCAGAAGAGGAAAAACTGATCCCAGCCATGAAAGCTGCCAGAGCGTGTAGAGAAATTGCGAACATCCCCTACGACAGGCTCATTGTCCACCCTCCCCCCAGAAGCCTGGAAGGGATGAGAGAGCCAAGCCTATGGGTTCGTAGCCTCAACCCCGCAGCACACACATACCAATTTATAATTTTTTTTTCTTCTCTTGCTTTGTCTGATCTTCTCAATATTATGTCTCTCTCTGATAAGCTACCCTGGAAAGGGCTGAAAATAGCCCATATTAATATATGTAGCCTGATAAAGAAGGTAAATGAAATCAATAACTTGTTAACATCAGATAACATTCATATATTAGCCATTTCTGAGACTCACTAAGATAATTAATTTGATGATACATCAGTAGCAATACAAGGATATAGCATTTATAGAAGAGACAGAAATGCTTATGGGGGAGGAGTTGCTGTGTGTGTACATATGACAACAAGCTCAGTCCGATGATGCTGTGACACACCGCCCCAGGCCATGACGAACCCTCCACCTACAAATCGATCCCGCTCCAGAGTACAGGCCTCGGCTCATTCTTGACTATAAAAGCAAATCCGAACATCACCCTTGGTGAGACAAAACCGCGACTCGTCAGTGAAGAGCACTTTTTGCCAGTCCTGTCTGGTCCAGCGACGGTGGGTTTGTGCCCATAGGCGACGTTGTTGCCAGTGATGCCTGGTGAGGACCTGCCATACAACAGGCCTACAAGCCCTCAGTCCAGCCTCTCTCAGCCTATTGCGGACAGTCTGAGCACTGATGGAGGGACTGTGCATTCCTGGTGTAACTCGAGCAGTTGTTGCCATCCTGTACCTGTCCGGCAGATGTGATGTTCGGATGTACCGATCCTGTGCAGGTGTTGTTACACGTGGTCTGCCACTGCGAGGATGATAAGCTGTTCATCCTGTCTCCATGTAGCCGGTCTTAGGCGTCTCACAGTACAGACATTGCAATTTATTGCCCTGTCCACATCTGCACTCCTCATGCCTCCTTGCAGCATGCCTAAGGCACGTTCATGCAGATGAGCAGGGACCATGGGCATCTTTCTTTTGGGGTTTTTCCAGTCAGTAGAAATGCATCTTTTGTGTCTTTTCATAACTGTGACCTTAATTGCCTACCATCAGTAAGCTGTTCGAGTCTTAACGATCGTTCCACAGGTGCATGTTGATTAATTGTTCATTGTTCATTGAACAAGCATGGGAAACAGTGTTTAAGCCCTTTACAATTGACCTTTGAAAGACAGGATCGTTTCATTTTATGCTGAGTTTGTGTGAAATGCTTGATAGTCTATGTGATGTAAAGAGGTCTACTTTCTTGGAGACCTGAATATTGACTGGTTTTCATCAAGATGTCAGCTCCTTACTGTAACCAGCACCAGTAGGTTATTAAATCAACCTACCAGGGTGTTAACACTACAGGAACAAGATCATCCACATGTTTCAATCACATTTTTACTAATGCTGTACAACTTTGATCTAAAGCTATATCCGTACCCAATGGATGCAGTGATCACAATATAGTGGCTATATCCAGGAAAGCCAAAGTTCCAACAGCTGGGTCTAAAATAGTGTATAAGAGATCATACAAAATATTTTGCTGTGACTCTGATGTGGATGATGTTAAAAATATTTGTTGGTCTGATGTGATTAATGAGGAGCATCCAAACGTTGCACTTGATGAATTTATGAAATTGCTTCTTCCAATTATTGATAAACATGCACCTGTTAAGAAACTGACTGTTAAGGCTCCATGGTTTGATGAGGAATTGAAAAACTATGGTTGAAAGAGCAAAAGGAGTGGCTAATAAGTCTGGCTGTACGTCTGACTGGCTTACTGCAAATTGAGAAATTATGTGACTATACAAGAATAAGAAACTTATTATGAAGCCAATAACAATGACATTAAGAATGATGGAAAAACATGAGTACTTTAAATGAAATTATGGGTAGAGAAATTCAACTCCATCTTTCATCGAATCAGATGGCTTATTCATCAAAACTATTTGATGTTGACAATAATTTAATGATTATTTAATTGACAAAGTAGACCAACTTAGGCAGGAAATGCCCACAACAAACGGGGTAAATATATTAATGCATAAAAAAAACAAATAATGAAAGAAAAGCAGTGCAAGTTTGAATTTTGTAAAGTTAGTGTGGGAGACGTAGAAATATTATTGTTAACAATCAATAACGACAAACCTTCTGGCATTGACAACTTAGATGGAAAGCTACTGAGAATGGTGGCTGACTCCATAGCCACTCCTATCTGTCATATTTTTAATCTGAGCCTAGAGGAAAGTCTTTGTCCTCAGGCCTGGAGGGAAGCCAAAGTAATTCCGCTACCCAAGAGTGGTAAAGTGGCCTTTACTGGTTCTAACAGCAGACCAATAAGCTTGCTGCCAGCTCTTAGCGAACTGTTGGAAACAATGGTGTTTGACCAAATACAATGCTATTTCTCTGTAAACAAATTAACAACAGATTTTCAGCATGCTTATAAAGAAGGGCATTCAACATGCACTGCACTGACACAAATCTGCCATATTGTGGATTCAGAGCCATCTAATAGAAGTCATTGATTTTTTTTATAGTTGTGTCTCTAAAGTCAAACATGTAAAGTATGGTGTAACCTGGTTTCAAAAAACAGTTAACGCAACACCTCGTTTGACCTATAGTTTGTGTGTATGAATTGATATGTAGGCTACGTGTGCCTTTTTTTTAAATGTATGTAGTTCTCTCCTTGAGCTGTTCTTGTCTAATGATGTTCTGCATAATGTCATTCTGTATTATGTTTTGTGTGGACCCCAGGAAGAGTAGCTGCTGATTTTGCAACAGCTAATGGGGATCCTAATAAAATACCAAATACCAAAATATCTGCTGCTAAAAAACATCCCCACAGCATGATGCTGCCTCCACCATGCTTCACCGTAGGGAGGGTGCCAGGTTTCTCCCAGACGGGATGCTTGGCATTCAGGCCAAAGAGTTCAATATTGGTTTCATCATACCAGAGAATCTTGAATTTACCACAGGTGGACTCAAATGATGATCAATGGAAACAGCATGCACCCGAGCTCAATTTTGAGTCTTATAGCAAAGGGTTTGAATACTTATGTATCCGTTTTTATCTTTAATAAATTTGCAAACAATTCTAAAAACCTGTTTTTGCTTTGTCATTATGGGGTATTGTGTGTAGATTGATGAGGAAAAACATGTATTTAATCCCTTCTAGAATAAGGCTGTAACATAACAAAATGTGGAAAAAGTGAAGGGGTCTGAATACTTTCCGGATGCACTGTAGGTAGAGACAGGTCGATTGTGTGTGTGTGTGGGGGGTCTAATACACTCGGTCAAACAGGCGTCACACACACACGGTATCCCCCCCAAAAATTCCCTTGCTCACATTTTTGCCCTGTCTCTCTTGTTTCTTGTCCTCCTGGTTTCGACCCTTGCCTGTCCTGACTCCGAACCCACTCTGCCTGTTCTGACTGCCTATCCCCTTGTACTGTTTGGACTCGGATTTGGTTGCTGAACCCCTGCCTGGTCTGACCTTGAGACCGCCGTTCGTCTGGTACCGTTTTAAGGACTACAGTCCGAAAAGTTTCTGAAATATACAGGGGCAACTACCGGCTTTTTTAAAGTCTGTTTTTTTCTCCAAATATGTTTTTTTTTTTTTTTCCAAGAGCATTTCATTTCTGGATTGGACTGTTTTACTTTGACAAGGCAGTCGTCTCACACCCTGACTTTTGAACTTGATAATTCTTACATATTTAATGTACCTGATGAGAAAAAAAGAGGCAAATATATGTGCATAAGCACTAAATATATTATTTTCTACAGAATAGTTTTCACAGTTTTGCTTCATTACCATCACACTGAACAAAGTGATCCATTATAGTGCTTTTTCAACATTTTACACATCCAGTCACATAAGATCTGGGAAGTTACCGTGGAGAACAAGGATATGAGAAGTAGTAGTGATGGGGGAAATCAATACAGTTACATATATTGGGATATTATTTGACATTTGCAATATTATTTTAGACAATATTGAAAATATTATTTTACGCTAGTTGACTGAACCAAAAATCCAGTATTTTTCCTTCATAGCTTGTTCTCTATCCTCCTTTTTAAATATTGAGCCAATTTGTTTTCTGCACTTCCATAACTGACCAAAACTCATTTTCTCATGCCTCTCTTGTCCCTCTGCACCAGACATATGGGTAATGTTTGGAACATAGAATCGCAACAAAATCACAGTATCGAATCACCATACATATCGCATTCGCACCTGTGTGGTAATATCATATCATCCCTGGCAATTCCCAACCATACAAACGTTTGCCTTCTCAATACTGCTCATCACATAATATTTTACCGTCTTTATGGTATATTGTAAAAACCTATTTCCAAAGTTATTTTTAACATTTACGGCAATTTATGATTATCCTGTTATTACCACCACAATCTACACTTTTTTTAAAATAGATATTTACACATTAAATAGCACACTCCTGTCTTCTTCAAGTGTAAAGCACTTACATGTCCTCAATATAACTAGTTAAAAATGATAAATACATAAACAATGCAGTAACTTGTTGTAATGGTTATGGTAGCCTCAATGTAGGTATTCAAGCACAGGCAGCAAATCGGACATAGTTATGCAATATGGATATTTAAAAATAAATGTTTCCGGTAGTGCCAAATCCTATAGATAGATAAACCAAATAATCAAAATGTTATTTGTCACATGCGCCGAATACAACAAGTGTAGAATTCATCATGAAATGCTTACTTACGAGCCCCTTCCCAACAATGCAGATAAAAATAAAGAAAATTAACAAGTAGATAAGAAAAAAAGTAAAACAATATAACAATAATGAGGCTATATACATGTTATATACAAGGAGTACTGGTAACGAGTCAGTGTACTGTACTGGGGTACGATGTAGGTGTAGGCCTTCATTGTAAATAAGAATTTGTTTTAACTGACTTGCCTAGTTAAATAAAGGTTAAACAAATAATAAAATCACAACCCATTGTGGATCTGATTCAGTTTTAAACAAAAATTGATGGTTGTATGATCAGATGGTAATGACAGGAGGAGGTTTGTTTGTTAAATATCATACTTTTAGCAACAGAAATACTTTGTTAATTTAATCTGGAACCAAAAACTGATATTGGCTGGGATTATACAATGATTATAATACAAATAAATACTTAACTAACATTTTTTTAAGAATAAAACAAGCCGAAAGTATCCGTAGTTGCAAAATCACCTACAGATGTAGGACCAGACTATGTATAGATAGGGCCAGGACATTTTTCTGATAACATGACCTGACCAGGTCCTAGTTATAGCCGCAGTAGCCCATATTTAGACACTTTTATGATTTATTTAATTTATTAAAAAGATGTGGTCTAAGGGCATTCCATTGTGACAGCTTGCAAGATACTGTAAGTCATGTTCCAATGACTGTACTTGCTAACTGACAGGAAACAGTCCACCTATATCAATGGTTCATTTTCTTCCCCTAATGTGTTAAACTGTGGAATACCGCAGGGCAGCTGCCTTGGGCCATTTCTTTATTTAATATATACCAACGACCTTCCTTATGCCTTTGTTGAAACTCAATCTACTATATTTGCAGATGATACTACAATTTATGCAGTAAGACAATCGGTTCAACAGGTACAGCAGACTTAACAAGGAGATTTGAAGAATATTAGGAAGTGGGTTTGCCAAAACAAACTTGTTTTAAACACCAAGAAAACCAAAGTTATGTTAGTCTGTTCAACTAGGAAAAGGCCAAAACAGCATGGGATACAATTAAGTATGGGAGGAGTACAAATTGAGGAAGTGGCAGAAACCAAATTCTTGGGAGTGCAGCTAGACAACTGTTTATCATGATCGTCTCAAATAACTAATCTATGTAAAGAAATATATATATATTAAAACAGCATGCATAATCAGAAGGATAGCTAAATATTTACCAAGAAAAATGATTCAGCAAATAACACAAGCATTAATTGAGAGTCAGGTGAACTACTGTTCGGTGGTCTGGGGAAATGCATCATAAAGTGAAGTTAGGAGACTGCAGAATGCACAGAATAAAGCAGCAAGGATTGTTTTAAGGTGGAGATATGGTTCTTCTGTTGCAGTCATGCGCAGTGTTGGTCATCAATCGACAAGGTAATTGAAAAAAACATGCTTATTTTATTTTATAATATAAATCATTTAAAAAGCCCAAGTTCTATTCACAACGGTTTTCAGTTGGTAAGAGACAGACATTCCGTAAATACTAGGAATAGATTGTCCACCATCTATGTGTTATCCAGACAGAAAAGAGAAATAGGCAAAATAACATTTCAATTTAGAGCAATACAGAAATGGAATAAATTAACTGAGCAAACTAGAAACCTTTCAATATATAAATTTAAACATTATTTTAAAACAATTTAAATATAGTATATAGAAATGTTGTGGGACTATAGTAGATGAAGAATCAATATTTTTTAGTTTGAATATTTATTGGGTCATTATGCATGTTTGTAATAGTGTGAAATATGTGAAAATGTGATTGTATTATAAATTGTATTTTAATGTTTAAGGACTCTTGGAAGATTAGTCCAAATGGGGACTAAAAGAGATCCAAATAAAATCAAAATCAATACAGTCATTGACCATGACTCCTCGTAAGCTTTCACAATGGAATGCCCTTAGACCCTTTTTTATTAATAAATTAAATCATTCATAAAATGTGTCTAAATTTGGGTTACAGCCTCACACGGTCAGGTAAACTCCTGTACCTATAAGACATAGTAAGCAAGTTTGATCGAATCCAGTTGTATATGTTTTGTCCATTCTATTTCTAGGTTCTCAGCAGCACTTACCTTGGCTAGCAGATTTTAATGGGCTAACGAGATGCTCCATTAGACGTTACAGGTTAGGTATGGTTTGGTATAGCAGAGAAATTTTTGAACCAACCTTAACGATACTTCTTCAATTCCCGACAATTCTAAACGTCCATGTCTAGTTTCAAGGGGTTTGTTTGCATTTAGAAAATGCTCTGTTAAATAAAAATGCTCCATGAAATAATAAAAAAATGTATCCACAGTCATCTTGTCTATTTCAAATCTTCTCTCATTGATCAAGACAGGCGAGTGTCTGTGGCATTATGGTGGTCCGAAAAAACATTTGTTAGAGGTGCATGCTACCACCTACTGTTTGAGGTGAAAACTGGGGAATTTTAATCCAGAAAAACACAGGGAAATGGGGAAACATACCCCTTTAGTCATATTCAAGTGTCTGCTCCAATCCCTACAGGCTTTGGGGCTTGAGGAAAGTACAGACAATATTCCTCACAATGTTTAGGCAGTAAAGTCTTGGAGATCCAGAAACGTTTTTGCTGCATTCACAATAATGTCAAGTTTCTTCAATTTCTTTTTAGTTTTACCTGTACAATTTATCACCTGCACAATAAATGCAACAAAATTCAGCTTCTTCACATTCAGTACTTCAGGATCCCTCAACTGATGAACAACACTTTCTGCAGGCTGCGGTGTATCCATTGCCATTTCTTCCTCATTTGAACATACTGGTTCCGCAATTTGCACTGTTTCTGCATAGGAGACCTGGTGGATAACCCAGATTCTTGCTACTTTGATCTCCTTCACCCTTAAAGGGCACTCCTTGAACTCGGGAACGGGGTCCCCACAATTGCGGCACAGTGTATTTACTGACTCTTCCACAACATATTTATTCCGTGTGGACAAACTTCTTACATTTAAGACACTGCAAAGGTCTGTTCACATAAGCTCACTGCGCATCTCATATACACCAGCTTTTCATGTGTCAGAGGATATTCTTTATCAAATAGCAATAGCACCGGTAGGCTTTCCTCTTTCCTTCCATTTACCATACGGTTCAATCAATGCACCTCCACTATTCCTGGTACTTTAGATTTTCAGCCTCCATTTCCACCGCAACACCATAGATGACACCTTTTACTGGTGGCCTGTTCTGAAGGTCAAAGCGTTCTACTTCACACCAATAATTCCAAGAGACAATGCACTTTCCTTTTGTTCTTCTGGACATACAATACATCAACACCCTATCACTCCTGGTCACTTTGATTGACTCCACCTTTTGCAGTGCATCCTCCACCATCTCCTTGACTGCAAAAGGATCTCCCAAAAACACATCCTTACCCATGAAATGTATTCCAACAAGGAATGAAGCATTATTAGACCGAGGCCTATCTTCATTAACAACTTTAGCCCGTTTTGCACCATTCTTCAATGTTATAGTTTTCCACTCATGTCCATTAACTTTACTCAACGCGATATCCGATTCAAACAGTGCTTCCGCCATCATCACTTGTTATTCGTCCGCAGGTGGGTCATCATGACATGCAGCACTTTGGGGTGGACACCCACCTGTTTCAATCAATGAGAGGAGATTTGGACATTTATTTAATTTAATAATGGAGCATGTTCTTAACCCCAACAAACCCCCGGCAACTAGACATGAACGTTTAGAAAACGATGATTATCTTCCACGTCAGGAATTGAGGAAGTATCGAAAAGGTTAAGGTTGGTCGAAGATTCTCTGTCCTACGCCAAACAGTACCTATCTAATAATACCTATCAGCCAGCTGGAACAGAGTAATGGTCTGACTAGGCAATATTTTGAGAAGCTACACGTACCTTGGGATCCATCCAGCTTGGCTTTCTTCACTGTGAAAACAGAGGAACAGTGTCACAAAGGGCAACACCATATCTTGACAGAACTCTTACACAAAGAACCTAACAGGCTGGATTCATTTTCCTGTTTAGTGGTTAGTTCCGAATCTCACTTTGGTTAATTTCTCTGGATCCCCATTAGCATCCACTCTTGGATGCATACATTAAACGATTGTTGTGAATTCTCCAAGGAAATATCAAAACCAACTCATCAAAGTGGCCAAGTGCTCAATAAAAATCAGACACTTTAGCATGCCTCATGGACAAGATTTATTTCCTTGTTTGTACCTTACTTTGTTTTCACTGCTCTTTTGCTTGGAATATGCTAGTAGCATTTAGTCCAATTAAATATATAATGTGATTATAGTATTGGCACTTTTTGTTGTCTAATAATTAGTCCTTTTCAACCCCATACCATTTCTAATAACAATCATACGCATCGACAGAAACAATAATATATACAGCAAGACACACCTTATATACCGACATGGAGGAATACGTTTGCCTTTGACTTAGAAGCTTTAAAAAATAAAATTAAAATAAAACTCTGCTGAAAACAAACACAGATGAAGGCTTTCATATGTGTCACTGCTTGACATTTGTGGTGATTTTACACACAGTACACATTGTTGTGGGACAAAATGAGCCAGCAACCCTGTGGTTATAGGACAACTGCACTACCCCAGTGACAACTCCTGGCAGAGGCTTTAGCGCACCCACAGACTGCATTCTAAATGACATCTAATTTAACTTTGTCCTAAATAGCACCCTATTTCACTTTAAAAAGGGAACTACTTTTGACCAAAGCCCTTTGGGCCTTGGTAAAAAAGTACTGCACTATATAGCAAATAGGGAGACATTTGGACTCCGCCATAGGAGCTTACACTAGTATGACTGGCCTGTTGTGTTTTATCAGTGTGGTGTTGCAGTAGAAACAGAAGACGGTGGTGATGCTGATTTTTTTTGAATGCATAGGCTTTACTTGTCTTGTTACCTTGCAGTCAATGCAAGCGTACACTGTGCAAAACAGATTTAAGCCTAACTTTCAATAAAGTTTTCAACAAAAATATATTCGACATCAATGACCTCATTTATCAACAGTGCATACATTTCATAATATAAACTGGCGTGCGTGGGCCACATTACTAGGATTTATCAAAATGTCACACACAACATATATGCATGTTTTCATTGATAAATCACAGCCATATCATATTTGTGTGCTCGTGAACTAGCGCTACAACCATGCCTGGAAAACCCCTTCCATTAACCTTTTATGGTAACAAAAATACCCCCATTTGCTGTATGATTTGGAAATGTTGCAACTGGACCATAGCCATTTCTATAAGAAAGCAGAAAAGATTGTGGGCAGAATGTTTTCAACTTTTGCAGCGACTTAAAAAAATGCATGTTGCCTATAGCGAATGCCAAATACTGGACTCATTCTGCAAGATTGATTGTCCATTTAACAAATATTGCACAACTGTCATAGGCTATGCCGGTCTATTTAGTTGAGCATGGTTGGCTATTGAATGAGCGATGAATAAATGGTAGCCTAATATTTGTTGTGGATTTGGAATAAAACAGTAATGTCAGAAAAGGAGAGACATGCCACGCAATATGATTATGATTTAGGTCTATATAATGAAAGTAAAATAAATATATTAGGCGACATTCTGCTATATGACGTTATCAACGGCAAATGCAGCTTTTTGTCATTAGGCCTACATTTTCAATTTCCCCCCCAAAAATGTGGTTTCTAAACAGTTTCCACTACAAGTTGTGCGTATGCATGGTCTGAGACTTGCGTGGAGACATGCACACTTTCCTGTCAAGTTCAAAATGTATAAATACCAACCTTTGAGCAAAACTGGCACATGCAAGGTTTAGAATATTTTTTTGTACCTTTTGATAAATGAGGTCCCAGGGTTGTTTAGATGAAAGCTATAATGCCAAATGTGTTGTTTTTGTAATAACGAAACAGGGAAGCACCAATGACTCGGTCAATAAAAAAAAGTAAAATGAAGCAGATGCTAAACTACAGGACTGTTTTGCTACAGACTGGAATATGTTCTGGGATTCTTCCGATGGCATTGAGTACATCACATCAGTCACTGGCTTCATCAATAAGTGTGTCGATGACGTCGTCCCCACAGTGACAGTACGTACATACCAGAAGCCATGGATCACAGGCAAAATTCTCACTGAGCTAAAGGGTAGAGTTGCCGCTTTCAAGGAGCGGGACTCTAAACTGGAAGCTTATAAGAAATCCTGCTATGCCCTCCGACGAACCATCAAACAGGCAAGGTGTCAATACAGGACCAAGATTGAGTCGCACTACACCGCCTGCGATGCTCGTCGGATGTGGCAGGGCTTGCAAACTATTACAGACTACAAAGAGAAGCACAGCCGCGAGCTGCCCAGTGACACAAGCCTACCAGACAAGCTAAATCACTTCTATGCTCGCTTCGAGGCAAGCAACACTAAGGCATGCATGAGAGCATCAGCAGTTCTAGACGACTGTGTGATCACGCTCTCCATAGCTGATGTGAGTAAGACCTTTTAACGGGTCAACATTCACAAGGCCGCAGGGCCAGACGGATTACCAGAACATGTACTCAGAGCATGCGCTGACCAAATGGCAAGTGTCTTCACTGGCATTTTCAACCTCACTCTGACTGAGTCTGTAATACCAACATGTTTCAAGCAGACCACCATAGTATCTGTGCCCAAGAACACTAAATGACTACTGACCAGTAGCACTCACGTCTATAGCCATGAAGTGCTTTGAAAGAATGGTAATGGCTCACAACACCATTATCGCAGAAACCCTAGACCCACTCCAATTTGCATACCGCCCCAACAGATCCACAGATGATGCAATCTCTATTGCACTCAACACTACCCTTTCCCACCTGGACAAAAATGAACACCTATGTGAGAATGCTATTCATTGACTATAGCTCAGAGTGCAACACCATAGTGTCCTTAAAGCTAATCACTAAGCTAAGGACCCTGGGACGAAACACCTCCCTCTGCAACTGGATCCTGGACTTCCTGATGGGCCGCCCCCAGGTGGTAAGGGTAGGTAACAACACATCCGCCACGCTGATCCTCAACACTGGAGCCCCTCAGGGGTGCGTGCTCAGTCCCCTCCTGTACTCCCTGTTCACTCATGACTGCATGGCCAGGCACGACTCCAACACCATCATTAAGTTTGCAGATTACACAACAGTGGTAGGCCTGATCACTGACAACAATGAGACAGCCTATAGGAAGACCTGGCCGTGCAGTGCCAGGACAACAACCTCTCCCTCAACATGATCAAGACAAAGGAGATGATTTTGGACTACAGGAAAAGGAGGACCGAGCACGCCCCCATTCTCATCGACGGGGCTGTAGTGGAGCAGGTTGAGAGCTTCAAGTTCCTCGGTGTCCACATCACCAACAAACGATCATGGTCCAAACACACCAAGGCAGTCGTGAAGAGGGCACGACAAAGCTTATTCTCCCTCAGGAAACTAAAAAGATTTGACATGGGTCCTCAGATCCTCAAAAAGTTTGACAGCTGCACCATTGAGAGCATACTGACTGGATGCATCACTGCCTGGTATGGCAACTGCTCGGCCTCCGACCGCAAGGCACTAGAGGGTAGTTCGTACAGCCTAGTACTTCACTGGGGCCAAGCTTCCTGCCATCCAGAACTACCAGGCAGTGTCAGAGGAAGGCATACAAATCAATGTCTCCAGCCACCCTAGTCATAGACTGTTCTCTTTGCTACTGCACGGCAAGCGGTACCGGAGCACGTCTAGGTCCAAAAGGCTTTTTAACAGCTTCTACCCCCAATCCATAAGACTCCTGAACAGCTAATCAAATGGCTACCCAAACTATTTGCACCCCCTACCCTTTACACTGCTGCTACTCCGTTTATTAACTATGCATAGTCACTTTAACTCTACCTACATGTACATATTACCTCGACTAACCGGTGCCCCCGCACATCGACTCTGTACCAGTATCCCCCTGTATATAGCCTCGCTATTGTTATTTTACTGCTGCTCTTTAATTACTTGTCACTTCAATTTTTTACTTATCTATTTTTCTTAATGAAATTGAACCAACTTGTGCTGAAGGATACCTCTGTCATTCAGCCAGTTCAGGAACAAACAACAATAATTTGAAAGATTGCTCAATAGGCCTATGACTACGTGGTACAGCTATTTGTAGGTTATAGCCTAATGTAAATACAAATACATATAGCTTAATATCATTGCACCGTTTGCAAGGAGAGCTTTAGTTTCATAAATAAACGTTGATTTGATTAGCTTAAATACATGGTTACAATATACCTTATTACAGAATAAAATAAAACAGAAGAACTATCAATTCATTTAATTTATTTGCAAACATGCTATCAAATCGATTGACCAAGTAGTGAAATCATAGTCACACACCTCATGTAGCCTAGCTCATAGGCCTATATGTTTTGATAAGGTTTGTATCACAACTGAAGTGGCCTAATAACTTCTTAAAATGAAGCATATTAATCCACTTTACAACCGGTGTAGAGCCTAACTGGTAGACATAGGCGGTGCATGAGTTTCAAGTTTGGGGAAGATCATTTTCACCATAAAAAAAAAATGTACCTTTTATAATAAAGCATTACATGCATTTTTGCATTTGCGGTCCCTTTTGAGAGGTGTTTTCCAGATAATTGATTGCCTTTTGGAATATTCGCACTTGTAGCCTACTGCTGTGTGCACATTGCTGCGCTTATAATGTGAAGAAATAGCCTAATAATTGATCAACATTTTAAGCTAAACATTCTGATCAGCCTCATTGCTTTTAAAATGTTTTTTTTTTAATGCGAATTTGGGATCTATCGCATCCCACAACTGTCCCAGACTAGGTTTGGAATAATTATTTCTTGCACAGAAGTCCATGTTGACCAATACAATAGGTCAACTTTTGTACTAGAGATGATAGTAGAATGGCTATTGTTGTTCGTTAGGCCTACTCATCTAGTTGGCTGATAAAAGTAGGCTAAAATTGGACAGCTCTTCTAACATCTTCAATAGACGCCTCAGAATTTTATAAAAGGGACTCGCGCAGTTGTGTCCACGATATCAGTCTTCACTTCGAGCCTACTTCTTTGCGGAGAGGTCTGTGAGAAGGATAACGTGACATGCATTGGCTAATAAGAATTGAATTATCTGAGAGAGCCATGTGAGTGAGAGGTGCTTCGGAGCACGGCAGCCGGGATGAGGGAATAATTATTATATTCAGGCCAAGGACACAATGGTCACTTTGGCATGGATTTTTGAGGGGGCATTATGGCCACACAAGGAGCATGCCGCCGGGAAATTCGAGACCTGATGAGAATATCATCAACTTCTTTTCAATTTGTAAATGACAGACTGATTAAGGGCGCGCAGCCTGCACAAACCAGAGCTCATGCCTTTCATGCAACTTTTTTCAAATCATCATTGGTCGTATCATGCAGCCTTAGAATGTATTCAAAAATAAAATGTATAGCCCAACGTTTGTAGAACTACTAAAGGTGCATAAATAACTAAATTAAGCATATAGGAGTTTCTATTTTTGTTAACCGCTCAACACAGAATAGCCGCATGTGCGCACTTCCTTGGAAATCGTTTGGAGAAAATATCCTTTATTTAATTCAGCTAGTTTCAATTGTATTCTTCATAATATAAAATAATTCCACAAAATTATTAAATTAACTAGTGTAGCCCACAGCCATATGGCATAGATATATCAGGGCCTAACAAGGACAACTCACAGTATGCTATTCTGTTCTTCTGAATTAGACTACAGTTTCTTCATATCATGTTTCTTTAGACCTGTCTAAAATAAAAATAAAAAATGGATTTATTGTGATGGTGTAGGCTATATTACAGGGATTTATTAGACTTTTTAAACGGTAGATGTTCCAAAGGTCTTCATCAGTGGCTTGTATACTGTGTGGAAGACAGAAGATGCTAAGAGTGTTAATTTTAATGAACGGTCAATTACCACGAGACCAGTCCGTTTTATGAATATCAAGGCAGACACATGGTGAATTTGTATCCTATATCTTGTTGGTGTGATAAGGTTCATGCGGCTAACCCCCCACTCAGTTAAGTACAGTTAAGCAGTGGTCTCAGCTCACGTGGAACCTGTTCTCCCCTACTGTCAACAAAGTCCCTAAAGCCATTGATGGTGGAGGAGCACGGGAGTGAGAAGCGTTGGCACCGGATGTGAATTCCTTCTTCCCCGAATCCCAGAGGGAAAGGCTCTGGCCAACTCTCGCTCTCCAGGATGTTTGCCTGACCTACCAGGTGTGTGTACTCGGGACTGTGCTGCAGCCTGATCCATTCCAGGCGTGCCTTTTTATAAGGCTGGATAGGAACTGCTGGTGATTGAGTGTGACAATTTTTTTTGATTTTCAATGAGGGAGTTTTACCCCTCTTCCAGCCACTGCACCTTCCAGGGTTCTTGTACCTGGCCTTTCTCTTAGTCCCTCTAAAGAGCGAATGAGTTTGTCAAGCCTCCAAAGTGGTCAAGCCTCCAATGGGCCTTCGAGTGCACACACGTAGCCTACAGTTCATCATTCCCGCTACTGCCAGAGAGAAGACAGGGAAGAAACCACTAAACCTACCTCTAGGCTGCTATACATATTTATTTAGTTAGTCATTCTATCGTTTTTCATGGAACTTGTGGTAACTAAATGTAATTGACAGAAATAGTTTTACCAGCTCTATGTATTCTCAAAATCAAAAAAGTGAGGGAGTTCTGCTCCCCGTGTTCTGGCAGCATTACACCCAACTCTACTGTACAGAGATTAGTACAGTAGAGTTCTGTACCGTAGAGTATACTTCAGTACCACAGGAGGGTGGTGGCACCCTAATTAGGTTGTGGTAATGGTTTTGAGTGAAATAAGTGGAAGGGTATCAAATACACCAAACACATGGTTTCCATCTGTTTGATGCTATTCCATTTGCTCCATTCCAGCCATTATTATGAGCCGTCCTCCCATTAGCAGCCTCCAATGTTCAGCACAGTACTGACCTATTCCCTACTTTTATTTACTGTACTGTGCTGTCTGGTGGAGGGCTTGTCCAGACTGTTTTCACGCTCTTGCTTCGACCACCACGTGACAGAAAGGGAATAGCTGATTAGCTGAATATAACAGTATGCCAGTGGAAGGGAGGAAAGTAGCAAGTGACCTATGAATCCCCATTGTAGACAATTGTTGCAGTCATTCTGTTACAGATTTTTTGGGTCATTCTGTTACCAACTTGGTAAAATCACTTAATAAATCATAAACCAAATTGTTATCAGTAAAAACATTAAATAATTGGTATGTCTACCTTAACTTGTTAATTCTGTGAACTTCCATTATCCTCCCTCCTCACGAGGGAGAGAAATTTGAAAATACATTTTTGGTAACAGAATGACAAGACACCATGCAATATTTCTTAAACTAACAGAATGCACATTTCTGGTAAAGTAAATAGAAGTGTTGATATTAGATGGCAGGGGTGTTTAATGTTTGCACATTTATAAAAATAAAAACAGAAATACCTTATTTACATAAGTATTTAGACCCTTTGCTATGAGACTCGAAATTGAGCATAGGTGCATCCTGTTTCCATTGATCATCCTTGAGATGTTTCTACAACTTGGAGTCCACTTGTGGTAAATTCAATTGATTGGATGTGATTTGGAAAGGCACACACCTGTCTACATAAGGTCCCACAATTGACGGTGCATGTCAGAGCAAAATCCAAGGAAGAGCTCCGAGACAGGATTGTGTCGAAGCACAGATCTGGGGAAGGACACCAAAACATTTCTGCAGCATTGAAGGTCCCGAAGTGGCCTCCATCATTCTTTAATGGAACAAGTTTGGAACCACCAAAACACTTCCTAGAGCTGGCCGCCCAGCCAAAATGAGCAATTAGGGGAGAAAGGCCTTGGTCAGGGAGGTGACCAAGAACCCGATGGTCACTGACAGAGCTCCAGAGTTCCTCTGTGGAGTTGTGAGAACATTCCAGAAGGACAACCATCTCTGCAGCACTCCACCAATCAAGCCTTTATGGTAGAGTGGCCAGGCGGAAACCACTCCTCAGTAAAAGGCACATGACCGCATGCTTGGAGTTTGCAAAAAGGGACCTAAAGGACTCTCAGACCATGGGAAACAAGATTTTCTGGTCTGATGAAACCAAGATTGAACTCTTTGACCTGAATACCAAGAGTGGAGACTGTTATAGCATCAAAGAGGGGACCAACTCCATACTAATGCCCATGATTTTGGAATGAGATGTTCAACGAGCAAGTGTCCACATACTTTTGGTCATGTAGTGTACATGGAAATCCTCAACTGTACACTATAAATTCCTGTTGTCCTATTCTGAGAGTGCGGGTTGAATATCTTTTGTGGCTCTGTCTCTATAAAGCCCACTCTCTCCCTCTGCAGTACTTTTTAAACAGCTCTGATGTAACTGAAGCCTTAGTTAATGCCCCACACACACACACACATTCTCTCACTCTATATGGCAGGGCCTGTGTAGCCTACAAACACACACGCAATCACAGTGCATCCCACAGCGAGTTTTAAAATTCAACAACCCTCACCTGCACAGCTGATAATACTCAATACAGGCCTGTTTGAACAAAGTCTCCATGACAATGGACAAAAGGGGGCGATGTGTGAAATTGCCTGACTAAGCGAGAGAAGAGGCATTACACACTGAACTAGTGATGAGAGTCTTACTGGAATACCAATGAAGTTACTGTATTATTATATTATTAGATTGCACAGAGGCTGAATAATCTGTGCCTGCCTGTAGTTACAAACAGAGAAAATCCTGTTGTGTTGAAGAACTTAAGCTATTCTGCATCTCCTTCAACACTTTGTTGGCTGAACATCTGAAATAGATCCAGTTCATTTTCAAACCCTAAATGAATATCCAAATTCTATACCCATTGTAACTCTGCCAGGCAGCACTGCAAATTAAACCATTCAATATTGGACTGAAACTGGAGAATCAAATAAATTGCTTCTTCATCGCTGGAAACACATGTCTAATTGTAGCAGCAGATGAGAACAGACCACGAGCTGATTATGTTCCAGCAGGACTAGAAACGGCTCAGGCAATATATCAGTACGTGAGAAAGATCAATGGGAAATAGATTTAATTGCAGAAAGGCATGGAGCTAATGCTTAATAATAGTTCTGAATCATGCCCATGTAAATTATTAAGGGAGGAACCTACGCTCAAACAATACACGTGCACGCACATTTACACACACACACATGCATGCATGCCTAATGACACACATACATTACACACACACACACACACACACACACACACACACACACACACACACACACACAGTACAATTTATACAGCAAGAATATCAGTTCAACAGGTACAGCAAGCTCTATAAGTAGATCTGGAAAATATCGGGTAGTGAGTTTGCCAGAATAAACTTTTAAACACCAAGTAAACCAAGGTTATGTTGGTCTGTTCCACCAGGAAAAGGCCAACACGGCATGGGATACAATTAAGTATGGGGGGATACAAATTGAGGAAGTGGCAGAAACCAAACTACTAGGAGTGCAGCTAGACAACTGCTTACCATGGTCGTCTCAAATAACTCATCAATGTATAAAAATAAAAAATATTAAAACTGCATGCATGATCAGAAGGATAGCTAAATATTTACCGGGAAAGATTCTTAGGCAAATAACCCAAGCATTAATTGGGAGTCAGGTAAACTACTGTTCTGTGGTCTGGGGAAATGCATTAGCAAGTGAAATTAGGAGGCTGCAATCGGAAATCTGTGTTTTTGGCCACCGATTTTGCCTATTATTATTATTTTTTAACACCTTTATTTAACTAGGCAAGTCAGTTAAGAACACATTATTATTTCCAATGACGGCCTAGGAACTGTGGGTTAACTGCCTTGTTCAGGGGTAGAATGACAGATTTTTACCTTGTCAGCTCTGGGATTCAATCTTGCAACCTTACGGTTATAACTAGTCCAATGCTCTAACCACCTGCCTCTCATTGCACTCCACGAAGAGCCTGCCTGTTACGTTCATTGCACACAGAGTCAGGGTATATGCAACAGTTTGGGCAGCCTGGCTCATTGCGAACTAATTTGCCAGACTTATGTAATTATGACATAACATTGAAGGTTGTACAATGTAACAGGAATATTTAGACTTAGGGATGCCACCTGTTAGATAAAATACGGAACGGTTCCATATTTCACTGAAATAAACATTTTGTTTTCGAAATGATAGTTTCCGGATTCAACCATATTAATGACCAAAGGCTCATATTTCTGTGTGGTACGTTATAATTAAGTCTATGATTTGATATTTGATAGAGCAGTCTGAGCGATGGCAGGCAGCAGCAGGCTCGTAAGCATTCATTCAAACAGCACTTTCGTGCGTTTTGCCAGCAGCTCTTCGCAAGCACAGCGCTGTTTATGACTTCAAGCCTATTAACTCCCGAGATTAGGCTGGTCTAACCTATGTGAAATGGCTAGCTAGTTAGCGGGGTGCGGCGTATAGCGTTTCAAACTTCACTCGCTCTGAGACTTTAAAAAAACCACAAATGCAGCTACTTTGCTGTTATTCTGGCTGCACTTTTTGACATGACTGTAAGTGAGCTGTAGTTGAATATGTTAATAACCTCGACTTTGTCTTGGGCCTAACAACGCCCGCGCCAGTACTGTATATACTCCAAACACCAGCTTCTCGGGTACTATCACTTGAGTACAGTACATTATACTGTGCTCTACTGTATTTGGACTGAACTCTACTCTATTTTTATTTTCTTTACTGTACTGTGCTGTCCAAACTTGTGAAACATAGACGTCTACGATTGGTCCAGATTTGCACCGTTCACCAATCATGGACGTTTATGTTTGGGACAAATCAAGGCCAGTCCGGACAACTACAAAAAAATAGATGTCTGTAGACGTTGAAATCAAGGCCAGTCTGGACCAAAAAACTATGTCTGTTGTTGTTGAAATCAAGGCAAGGGTGGACTGACCAAATGTCAACTACTTTTCAATGTCCATGGATGTCCGGTGTCGGTCCGTGCTGATTACAGTAAATGGAAATAGAGAGGGCTCATGGGTAGGTGTCAGTAAGGGAGAGTTAACATTAGCTGGAGCGAGATGAGAGAGGGAGGGAGGGGTTGTCTAGACTGTTTTCACACTCTCGCTTTGACCACCAGACTAATTGGAAGGTCTACCTTTTACTTGTGTGAACTTTCATTATCCTCCTCATGAGGGAGAGTAATGAGAAAATATCTTAAAGATATGTGGGTTTTTGATATCGGAATTACAAGGTACAAGACAATGTTTCTTAAACTTAGAGAAGGCAAATAATTTCTCAAACTAAATAAGTGTTACTGGTGATATTAGTTGGCAGGGGTCTTAACTTCAACACTGTGTTTAAATGTAGTATTTCTAATAACTTTTGAGACTTTTTCTAGTTGACGTTTTCTTAAGACTCCTTTTCCATCTATTGAAGCCGAAATCAAAGCCATTACTTAAGTCAATTTTTTAAGATGGAAAATGGTTGAAAAATGTGCCTGCCTTCATTTCCCCAAAATATAGACTGAGCTTTTGTTTTGACACCCATTTTGATATGCTCCTATGAACTTCCCATGTTGGTGCTCATGGGGATTTTTACATGGAAATGACCCTAGTTAACTAGTTTTTTTTATACATACACATAAAGTAAATCTTGAAATACAGCTTGCTTTCATGCAATTATTCATGTAACCTACTCTTTCTCCTATGCCAGTATCTATCTGCATCATGTGTCCAAAACAATCAGTATTCATGGTATTCTTATGGCAGGATAAAAATGTATTGACTGTAAAAACAGAACGACTGAAAAGGCTACAGATTGATTTGGTTGAATCCCATAAAAGAAACGTTACTTAGAACTCAACTTCATATGCACCACATATGCTTGACATTCTACATATTGCTCTTGTAACCGTGATGGTCCAGTGAACTACGCATGTGTGATGAGTAATGTTGCTTTAGTAAGGGTTCTTAAGCCTATAACTGCCATTAGCTCATTAGGATAACACAGTCTTGGAGTCTGGTGGATTTTGGGCGGCAGGGTAGCCTAGTGTTTAGAGTGTTGGACTAGTAACCAGAGGGTTGCAAGTTCAAATCCCTGAGCTGACACGGTACAAATCTGTCGTTCTGTCCCTGAACAAGGCAGTTAACCCACTGTCCAACTAGGCAGTCATTGAAAATAAGAATTTGTTCTTAACTGACTTACTCAGTTAAATAAAGGTTAAAAAAAGAAATAATTAAAAGATCTGAAGACACAGGTTTGACACCTGGCCGTTTGCCACTCTCTTAGTGCAACAACACTTTTTCCCGCATTAACTCGGACATTGAGTGGGGAAGACGGACACGTAGAGTCAGAGAGATTCAACAGCAATGTTTGATAACTGTCTTTGATTTATTGGAGAGTTAAAAGGATTGCCAGAGGACTTTAGAGAGGATCCCAGTGGGATAAACCATAAACCACTTGAACTGTCAGATGTGAAATACGCCACCCAGCCACCACCAGACCCCAATGACGAAGTAAAGGGTGACTGCACTTCCTGATTTGGCCTCGTTTTGAAGATTGCTCATTAAGAAATGCCATGACTGCCAGATGGTGAAGCGTGATTCATCACTCCAGAGAACACGTTTCCACTGCTCCAGAGTCCAGTGGCAGCGAGCTTTACAACACTCCAGCCGATGCTTAGCATTGCACATAGTGATCTTAAGCTTGTGTGCATCTGCTCGGCCATGGAAACCCATTTCATGAGTTCTTGTGCTGAAGTTGCTTCCAGAGGCAGTTTGGAACTCTGTAGTGAGTGTTGCAATCGAGGACAGACTATTTTTTACGTGGTACATGCTTCAGCACTTGGTGGTCCCGTTCTATGTGCTTGTGTGGCCTACAACTTCACGGCTGTTGCTCCTAGATGTTTCCACTTCATAATAACAGCACTTACAGTTGACTGGGGCAGCTCTAGCAGGGCAGAAATTTGACACAATGACTTGTTGGGAAGGTGGCATCCTATGATGCTGAAAGTGTTGAAAGTCACTGAGCTCCTCGGCACGGGCCATTCTACTGCCAATGTTTGGTGGCTAGCTAGCTAGTTAAAATGGGCTGTTTCCTAAATTAGCCATGGATGGAGATAGGGATTTGGACTTGTGGTGTTACTTAATTCTTTGTACTGGCCAGTGATGGTACATCAGGGATTTCGGGAATTCACTTCTTCAGGGTCTGAAGCAGCACTGCTGGTTTCTTTTTTTCTTCCTGGTTGTTAATTGATGGTTTATGTCACTGATTTGCCAGACTTACCTCTCAGTCACCAGGTAGTGTGCCAGGTTTGAATCATCCCTGAGTAGAGGGGAATGATGAAAACCAGCAGTGCTGCAGACCTAAGGTACACATATGCAGTGGTGTAAAGTACTTTCGGAAAAATACTTTAAAGTACTACTTAAGTAGTTTTTGGGGTATCTGTACTTTACTATTTATATTTTTGCCTACTTTTACTTCACTATATTCCTTGAGAAAAGTATGTACTTTTTACTCCATACATTTTTTCCTGAGTTACTGCTTAGCAGTACAGGAAAAAGGACAAATTCACACACTTATCAATAGAACGTCCCGGGTCATTCCTACTGCCTGCTCTGGTGGACTCACTATACATAAATGCTTCCTTTGTAAATGTGTTGCTGGAGTGTGCCCTGGCTGTCAAAAAAACGAATAAAAAAAAACAAATGGTGCAGTCTGATATGCTAATTATAAGGAATGATGATGTATAGCATTTACTTTTACTTTGCACTTTTAGTATGACAATTGAGTACTTTTTTCACCACTGTACTTAAGTACATTTAAAATCTGATACTTTTAGACTTTTACTCAAGTAGTATTTTACTGGGTTACTTTCACTTCAGTAATTTTATATTAAGGTATCCAGTGGTGTAAAGTACTAAAGTAAACAATTCTTTAAAGTAATACTGAAGTAGTTTTGGGGGGTATGTGTACTTTACTATTTATATTTTTGACAACTTATTTTTACTTCACTACATTCCTTTAAGAAAATATTGTACCTTTTGCTCCATACATTTTGCTTGACACACAAAAGTACCCGTAACATTTTCAATGCTTAGCAGGACAGGACAATAGTCCAATTCATGCACTTATCAACAAAACAACTCTGGTCATCACTACTGCCTCTGATCTGGTGGATTCACTAAGCACATATGCTTCGTTTATTGAATGATGTCTGAATGAGTGTGCCCCTGGCAATATGTAAAATGTTTTTAACGAAAATGGTGTCTGGTTTGCTTAATATAAGGAATTTGATATGATTTATACTTTTAGTTTTGATACTTAAGTAGACTTGAGCAATTACATTCACTTTTGATACTTAAGTATATTTAAACCAAATACGTTTAGGCTTTTACTCAAGTCTAATTTTACTGAGAGACTTTAACTTGAGTGATGTTGTATTAAGCCATCTTTCCTTTTACTCAATTACGACATTTGAGTACTTTTCCCACCTCTGCACATATGAATGCTGTGCACATGATCATGCGACGCGAGATGAGATGATCTGAGGTCACGCGGTTCGACATGGAAATGTCGTTACATTTCAGCCCACAGGTGGCACGACCTGGCGCGAACACCCCCCATAGGATTCCCTCACGACCGCGGGAGGCTCGCTTCCACGCAGCAGCGGAGCGGCAGGGGCTATCCTTTCCTTGCTACACCCGCCGCCCACACATGAACTGGCATGGCACGCAACACACATGCAGCTAAAACGGTGCTAAGGATGGCAAAAAGTAAATAATGTCCACATTTTGATCGTTACAAGTTTAAATGTCCAAGATAAGGTTACACACAGGCACAGCAGCTCCTCAGTCCGTTGTGAATAAGAATCATTGATAGCCTACTTATAACTTAATACAATATAACTTAAACTTTCCGGATACTATTCGGCTTCTTCAATCTGAGCTGTGACTCTTGGCATAATTTTATTACACCTCAAGCATACATAGCCAAATCATCTTTCCATAGAAAGCTGCCAGACACCCTTAAAAAAACACGGACCTCTTGTCATCAGAAAAACGTATTTCACCTGAGAAAAATCATCTCAAGTAGCCTGTAGCTAGTTCTCTGCAAAGGACCGCGTTCTTAAAATAACTGTCACCCAAATGTACAGGTGTAAATACATTTTTCTTACTGTAAAACAGTAAGGTGATAACTACGTCTGGCTATGAAACGTTATGCCATTTCCAATGTTTAGGCTACTCCAACATTAAAGGCTACCATGGTAATTGCGTATTGGTCAAACACCGAATCGGCTATAGCTCCTTGCAGGTAGCCTACAATATATAACAACCACATCAAATAAATATGAAATGTAACATTAATGGTATAAACATAGTGTGCATGTCTTCTTACCTCTGACACAGAGAAGGGACATCTCTGAAAGTAGCTGTGAGAGTCCCCCGGCTGTACTCAACCGGCCGCCTGTTCTTCACTGTTTCGCTTGGCTACAGTTACCTCCCCGGTGTAGGCTACATATCCCAGTAGTAGATACAAAAACGTTTCGAGGACATATTACAATGAACCCGTCCGTTTTTCAGTGATATAGCTATTTGTCTTGCTGTTGAAGTGCTCCCCTCACTAAACCGAATCGCTCGCACTCTCCTCATTGCTCTCCTCCACTGCTCTCGCGAGGACAGCTTCGTGACGTCAGTTAATGTGACGCGAGGCAGCAGGTATTATGTGGTCTAATTTGAGTATCATGAAGTCTGTTTCTTGTGAGATGTTCTGTCCTCAGATACAGAGAGCTGTGAAAGCCTGTCTGCAGAAGAGGTCCAAATGAAGAGCAGTGGTTTGAATCCCCAGTCCTGGTCCTGGAGACTCAGAGGGGCACATTTTTGTTTTTACCTTAGACCTGCACAGTTGATTCAAATGATCAACTCATCATCAAGCTGTATTTATGTATTCATTTGTAATGCTATCCTTGATATGATCCTGCTGTTGTCACATGCTGCACATGCACATGTATATATCATTCTGTGATGTATTCATGATTTGTTATAAGGGATATTATACTTTAGTAATCCACAATGACCTGGTGATGTAAAAGTCTAATAATGACATTATCTTCCATATTCCTACAGATACCTTGTCACTGGAGATTTCCTTCAAAACAATTGTCTACAGTTATCATTTAGGGCACTGCAAGGTTGGGTTACCAACCTGGGACTGACTCCTGGAGGAATTCAGGCATATGAAGGCTACCGGTTTCCTGAAAAACTTCATGAGGATGGACACGAGGATCAGGAGGGGATCTGCAGCTTGCCGCCGTGTGCCAGAGGAGAAGTCTGCTACACTGCAGGATGTTTCAAGGATGGGGTCCAACAACGCAGCAAGAAAGGCAATCCGTGTGGGAGATCTTCACCTCCTACTTCTTCAAAGAAGGTGCTGTTCCTTGGCAACACCATAAACTACACTATGCATAACCAAAGCTCACTTGTTATGGCTGGGGGCAGTATTGAGTAGCTTGGATGAATAAGGTGCCCAGAGTAAACTGTCTGCTACTCAGGCCCAGTTCCTAATATATGCATATTATTAGTAGATTTGGATAGAAAACACTGAAGTTTCTAAAACTGTTTGAATGATGACTGTGAGTATAACAGAACTCATATGGCAGGCAAAAACCTGAGAAAAAATCCAACCAGGAAGTGGGAAATCTGAGGTTTGTAGTTTTTCAACTCATTCCCTATCGAATGCACAGTGTATATGGGGTCAAATTGCACTTCCTAAGGCTTCCACTAGATGTCAACAGTCTTTAGAACCTTGTTTTTGATGCTTATACTGTGAAGTGGGGAAGGGAATGATAGGGGAATGAGTCAGAGGTCTGGCAGAGAGCCACGAGCTGGCCACGCGCAATCACGTGAGAGTTAGCTTGAGTTCCATTGCATATCTGAAGACAAAGGAATTCTCCGGTTGGAACATTATTGAAGATGTATGTTAAAAACATCCTAAAGATTGATTCTATACATCGTGTGACGGACTGTAACGGAACGTTTTGACTTTCTGTCTGCTCCTAGTGATCGCGCGTCATGAATTTGGATTACTGGGCTAAACGCGAGAACAAAAAGGAGGTATTTGGACATAAATGATGGACATTATCGAACAAAAAAACATTTATTGTGGAACTGGGATTCCTGGGAGCGCATTCTGATGAAGATCATCAAAGGTAAGTGAATATTTATAATGCTATTTCTGACTTCTGTTGACTACACAACATGGTGGATGTTTTGGGTTGTTTTGGTCTCTGAGCGCCGTACTCAGATTATTGCATGGTGTGCTTTTTCGGTAAAGCTTTTTTGAAATCTGACACAGCGGTTGCATTAAGGAGAAGTATATCTATAATTCCGTGCATAATAGTTATCTTTTATCAATGTTTGTTATGAGTATTTCTGTAAATTGATGTGGCTCTCTGCAAAATCACCGGATGTTTTAGAACTACTGAACGTAACACGCCAATTTATACTGAGATTTTTTTATATAAATATGATCTTTATCGAACAAAACATACATGTATTGTGTAACATGAAGTCCTATGAGTGTCCCCTAATGAAGATCATCGAAGGTTAGTGATTCATTTATCTCTATTTCTGCTTTTTGTGACTCCACTCTTTGGTTGGAAAAATGGCTGTGTTTTTCTGTGACTTGGCTCTGACCTAACATAATCGTTTGGTTTGCTTTCTTCGTAAAGCCTTTTTGAAATCGGACACTGTGGTAGGATTAACAAGAAGTGTATCTTTAAAATGGTGTAAAATACAGTACTTGTATGTTTGAGGAATTTTAATTATGGGATTTCTGTTGTTTTGAATTTGGCGCCCTGCACTTTCACTGGCTGTTGTCATACACTATGCACAACCAAAGCCTATTAAGAGCCATCCACATTGCAATAAGAATATTCTTCAAGCTATGTCAACTGCAGTTATTCAATTCCCAGTTTCTCTTCTCAGGAGAGGGTGCTGTTTAGGTAAGGGTGTGATGTCTGTACAAAACAAAACAGACTATTTTAAGTCACCCATATAGATTTTTTTTTTTAACAATTAGACACCCTATAACCCACATACTCATGTGTCAATCTGATTGATGGATTGTGTTGTGCAGTAAGCAGGCTCAGGTGTATAACTGTGGCTCCTTCCACCTTCAAAGAATAGGCAAGAAGGACAACCATGGAGAATAGTAAGACACTTCTTTATTTCTATAACTACGCTATATTGTTTGTCCTCGTGTGTCTGCATGTTTTTCAGCATAAAGTACTCTGCAGCCACTTAGTGTGGACACCAGGTGAGGCCACACACGCAGATTCCTGTTGAACACGGTCTCTTTAACTACCTTATCTTCTCAATATGTCTCTCTCCTTCACTTCATCCCTCTCTCCCCTTCTCCCTAAATCCTCTAGGTTATATCAGCTCTGTCGGTGAACCCCTCCCACATTTAAACTGGCTACATAGAGGGCACAGCATGATCAGAGGTGAGAGGTCACTTGGTCGGGTCAACAGGAAGTATTATTAACGAGATGCTTTACATTAAAATACAGATAGAGATACAGTAGTCCCAGAATTAATGATCCAAGGTAAGTTTTGCATTTCACCTCCTGATGATTGATGACTTACAGTGTTAGAATAAAGAAAAAACAAGGTTTTAACATGCTCTCTCTTTCTCCATCTGTCTCTTGTCTGCATGTATGTTTTGATGTGAGAGAGGATGCCAACCCCCAGTCCCGCCATTGCCACCTCACCCGCTCTTAAGATAACCATCGGGCCGACTAGGAGCCCAAGGCTGGTTAGGAAACACCACGAGGGACAGTATTATGTGATGAACTGAGAGAATATTAGAGTAGCACTGTGATTCATTAATCAAATGCTACCTTCCCTGCTCCTATGTTCTTACCTCTTTCCCTTTGTCTTTCACACCTCTCTCGCCACCCCCTCTTTCTTCTTCTGCTTTTATAATGCACAACAGATTGAACTTGTATTTATAATATTACAATTGTAATATTTATAATGCATGTATTATGTATTTATAACACTTGGATAAAGAACTTCTTTCATTAAAGCATTTTACATGCTCTAAGGGTTGAAATGAAGTCTCTCATTTGATGAAATATTATACCCATTCTGTTTTTATCAGATCAATACAGATAAAGAAAATTAGATATTGAGATGAACCGGTTTTAGAGTATTTGCATGATGCATAGGAAGTGTAGTGTACTGTTTTTTTAAATTCTATTTCTGCATATATGAATTACAAATCAGCCTTTAACTAGTTAAATCATGTTTCTAGTCTATTGCATAGTTACAATGTGTAATCGTTGATGTCCCAGGACCAAGATTGTTAAACACTGTTGAAGTGTATAATTGTAATACATACATGCAGACTCAGCATCATTCAAAGACTGGAATTTGATACTCCTGGTATTGGATATGACTGAAAAACAATCTCAAAGACATTCACACCTGAACTGCACCTCTATTTTCCAAAGTAGAGTACATGATCAGTGAATATATTAAACGTACAGGCTACAATGTGGGGATCTCATGCATGGTAATAACTACATGTATATACAACTTGCATCCTTGACACAGAGTTATATTTTTTTCTACGCAACGCATAGGCTTCATTAATGTCATTCACACTGTTTTGAAGTTGACAACTGGCTATGGCAGCTGAGGTTCATAGTTAGGTTCTGAACTAATATGTATACCAAACGCTTTAGACACAGATCGGCTACATAGCTAGCTACACATTCACAGGCATAAAGGTATTTTCTATTCTCCACTGCACAATAAGCAATAACATAGTTAGCTAGCTACGTTACTTCATCTATCTGCATTACATGGCGAATATCAGCAAGGCAAGCCTACAACATTGTACATTCAATTTGCAGTAAATTATTTAGCTAGCTAGATTCTTTACATCCACTGTTTCACAAGATGACAGCCTAGTTTGCTGGTTGTTTCAGGAGTCCCTAAAACAACCAGAATTACAATTTCATTCTCATGTCACAACACCCATAAAGCTAGTCAGCTAGCTTGCTAAATCGCGATTTTCGTAAATTAACTTTGACAAAAAAATATGCATTATTGTTTGTCTCTACATTAACTAACATATTTCTCAGCTGTACATTTTTTTGCATGATTCGTTATGACGTATCACGTTTGCTTTCATCCTAGTATTTTTGTCAGCCACCTTTGTTGAAGAAAATCTCCAGCCTTGGGTCGCATGGCGTCAAATTCGCCATGGGAACTACTCGATCTGATTGGTCATCGCCCAGCGGTCTCCGCTGGTGATTTGCATAAAGTTGAGAAAGTTTATATTTTTCACCGCCTCCCACGCCACGTTCGCACCACCCAAAGGTTCCCTGCCCTCTACGCCACTGAAAATTAATGGGAAGCGGTGGTTACTACGCGGCACCTCGTGCTACTGAACACCGGGCGTTGGCAAAGCGGAATACACCGCAGCCTCCGCGAGGCGGGAGACCTATGAGCTCTGGGTGCCCATGTGCCCTTCATCTCTCACCTACAGTACCAGTCAAAAGTTTGGACACACCTGCTCATTCAAGGGTTTCTCCTTATTTTTTACTATTTTCTACATTGTAGAATAATAGTAGTGAAAACATCAAAACTATGAAATAACACATATGGAATCATGTAATAACCCAAAAAGTGTTAAACAAATCCAAATATATTTTAGATTTTAGATTCTTCAAAGTAGCCACCCTTTGCCTTGATGACAGCTTTGCACACTCTTGGCATTCTCTCAACCAGGTTCATGACGAATGCTTTTCCAACGGTCTTGAAGGAGTTCCCACATATGTTAAGCACGAGTTGGATGCTTTTCCTTCACCCTGCGTTCCAAATCATCACAAATAATTTCAATTGGGTTGAGGTCAGGTGATTAGGGAGGCCAGATCATCTGATGCAGCACCATCACTCTCCTTCTTGGTCAAACTGCCCTTACACCGCCTGGAGGAATGTTTTGGGTCATTATCCTGTTGAAAAACAAATGATAGTCCCACTAAGCACAAACCAGATGGGAAGGCGTATCACTGCAGAATGCTGTGGTAGCCTGCAGCGGTAGTCATGCTGGTGTGTGCCTTGAATTCTAAATCAATCACAGACAGTGTCACAGGCAAAACACCATCACACCTCCTCCTCCAAGCTTCAAGGTGGGAACCATGTATGCAGAGATCATCAGTTCACGTACTCTGCGTCTCAAAGACACAAAAATCTCAAATTTGGACTCAAAGTACAGATTTCCACCAGTCTAATGTCCATTGCTCGTGTTTCTTGGCCCAAGCAAGTCTCTCCTTCTTATCTGTGTCCTTTAGTAGTGGTTTCTTTGCAGCAATTTGACCATGAATGCCTGATTCACGCAGTCTCCTCTGACCAGTTGATGTTGAGATGTGTTTGTTACTTGAACTCTGTGAAGCATTTATTTGGGCTGCAATCTAAGGTGTGGTTAACGCTAATGAATGTATCCTCTGCCGCAGAGGTAACTCTTCCTTTCCTGTGGCCGTCCTCATGAGCCAGTTTCATCATATCACTTGATGATTCGAAGATACTTTCAAAGTTCTTGAAGGTCAGTCATCCTGGAAAAAATCATGTCTTAAAGTAATGATGGACTGTTGTTTATCTTTGCTTATTTGAGCTGTTCTTGCTATAATATGAACTTGGTCTGTTACCAGTTAGGGCTATCTTCTGTATACCACCCCTACCTTGTCACAACACAACTGATTGGCTCAAATGCATTAGGAAGGAAAGAAATTCCACAAATTAACTTAACAAGGCACACCTGTAAATGTAAATGCATTCCAGGTGACTACCACATGAAGCTGGTTGAGAGAATGCCAAGAGTGTGCAAAGCTGTCATCAAGGCAAAGGGTGGCTACTTTGAAGAATCTCAAATATATTTCGATTTTTTTTAACACTTTTTTTGTTAACTTCATGATTCCATGTGTTATTTCATAGTTTTGATGTTTTTACTACTATTCCATAATGTAGAAAATAGTACAAAAAAAGAAAAACCCTTGAATGAGGTGTCCAAACTGTCAGGATTTGGCCAGGGTTGTTCCGGGTTTTGGTCACTAGATGCCCCCATTGTGCTTTTTGACCTTATGTTTTTTCCCTTGTTCCCCATTATTATTTGCACCTGTACCTCGTTTCCCCTGATTGTATTTATACCCTTAGTTTCCCTCAGTTCTGTGCTCTGTGTTTGTATGTTAGCACCCAGCCCTAGTGTTCTGTGTTTTCCTGTCGATTCCGGTGGATGCTCTTGTGGAATTCTGTTTTTGTTTTTGAGTGTCTCTTGAGGCTTTTTTTGTGCTATTCCTACCACCTTTTGGATTTGCCATTTTTGTATTTAAGGACTTCTCCTTTTTTACTTTATTAAATACACCGTCTTAAGTACTGCTGTGTCTGCCTCATCTTCTGGGTTCTGCTGACTATTCGTGGCTCAGTTGGTTAAGTGACTGTTTCTCACTCCGGAGACCCAGGTTCGTAACCGGGTCCTGACAGAAACACAGAGCCAAAAATGAACCCAGAGGCAGCCAGTTCCCAGGACCTTTTTGCCATGCTGTCCCACCACCAGGAGACTGTCCAACGCCACGAAGCCGCCCTGGTTCAGCAAGAGGCCTTAATCTTACGCCGGCAACAGTTCCCGTCCCAGTACCTCAGATTCACGTACCCATGGCAGTTAACCCCCTGGCTGAACCTCGTCTTCCACCTCCCCAACGGTTCTCAGGTGATCCAAGTGCTTGTAAAGGGTTTCTCACCCAATGTTCTCTCTCCTTTGAGCTACAACCCTCGTCGTTTCCCACCGACTGGTCTAAGATCGCTTATATCATCACCCTGCTGTCGGGGAAAGCCCTGGCCTGGGCTACTGCTGTGTGGGATGCCCATAGTTCCTGCTGTGCCAGCTACTCTGCCTTTGCTGAGGAATTCAAACAAGTGTTTCAAGGCCCAAGCAGTGGTTCTGACTCAGCCAAACAGCTCCTGACTCTCCACCAAGGTTGGCGCAGCGTGACGGACTATGCCATCCAGTTCCGCACGGTGGCAGCAGCAAGTGGCTGGAACAACGAGGCGCTCACGGTGTGCTTTCTGAAAGGCCTTTCCGACACTATCCAAGATGAACTGGCCACTCGGGAACCACCGGACAATCTCGAGTCCTTGATCAAGTTGGCCTCACGCATTGACCAGCGTCTGAGAGAGAGAGAACTCAACCGTAGACCTCTAGCCCCTATCAGTCCCAGCTCCGAGTCCCCACCTTTATCCTCGCTGGATCCATCGGAACCCATGCAGATTGGACGCATCTCCCAGGCTGAGAGAGACCGCCGGATGAGGGAGCGACGCTGTCTATATTGCGGCAAACCGGGCCATTTCCGTTCCACGTGTCCCGGGCTCCAGGGAAACGCTCTGTCCCGTACAGACCGGGGGAACTGTAACGGGAAACATAACCTCCTCCCATCCGTCCAACTCCCGTCTGCTCATTCCAGTCACCCTCTCCTGGGACAACCACAAGCTTCACCTTCAAGCCTTGGTAGACTCTGGAGCCGCAGGTAACTTCATGGATGGTGTCTGGGCGAAGGAGAATGGCATTCCCTCTGAACCTCTAAGTGAACCCATGAGGGTCACTACATTGGATGGAAGCCCTTTGGGATCTGGACTTGTCACTCATGTCACTACCTCCTTGCGACTTTCAGTTTCACAACACCAGGAATTGATGAACTTTCATTTGATCTCCTGTTCCGAGTTCCCTCTCGTCCTTGGATACCCCTGGCTTCACAGCCATAACCCTCACATCGACTGGTCTGTGGGCACTATCAAGCAGTGGGGTCCTACGTGCCAAGCTACTTGTATTTTCCAGAATTCCCCGAGTTCTACTCCCGAGTCTTTAGAATCCATCGACCTGACCCGAGTTCCCGAGTGTTACCATGACCTCAAACTGGTGTTTAGCAAACAGAGGGCCACCATGCTACCACCCCATAGACCTTACGATTGCCCCATCGACCTGTTTCCGGGCACTTGCCCCCCAGGGGTCGGATCTTTTCCCTATCTCCACCCGAACGAGCTGCTATGGATACCTACATCAAGGACGCTCTGGAAGCAGGCCTCATGCGTCCATCCACCCCCGGGCGGGAGCAGGGTTTTTCTTTGTGGCCAAGAAAGACGGTGGATTACGTCCTTGCATCGACTACCGGGGACTCAATGCCATAACCGTCCGTAACCGTTACCCGCTACCCCTTATGGCCACAGCCTTCGAGCTGCTCCAGGAAGCAGTTGTTTTCACTAAGCTTGACCTGCGGAACGCATACCATCTTGTGCGGATCAGACCTGGTGACGAGTGGAAGACCGCTTTCAACACGCCTACTGGTCACTATGAATACTTGGTGATGCCCTTCGGCCTGACCAACGCCCCAGCGGTGTTCTAAGCGCTCATAAACGATGTGCTTAGGGATATGCTTAACATATTTGTGTTCGTTTACTTGGATGACATCCTCATCTTTTCGAGCTCCCTTCAAGAACACACTAAGCATGTCAGACAAGTACTCAAACGCCTCCTGGACAGCCATCTGTACGTTAAGCCGGAAAAATGTGAATTCCATTCATCCCGAGTACAATTCCTGGGATTTGTAGTGGAACCCGGTCGAGTCCAAATGGACCCCAGGAAGGTAGGGGCGGTAGCGGATTGGCCCACCCCCAAATCCGTTAAGGAAGTTCAGCGTTTCCTGGGCTTCACAAACTTTTACCGCAAGTTCATCAAGAACTTCAGCTTGGTGGCAGCCCCTCTCTCAGCTTTAACCAAGGGTGGCAATGCAAGGTTTTTGTGGGGAAGAGAAGCTGAGACTGCCTTCCAAGGACTCAAGCAGCGCGTTCTCTCTGCTCCCATCCTGATACTACCGACTACGGATGAACCATTTGTGGTGGAGGTAGACGCATCAGAGGTTGGTGTTGGAGCTGTCCTGTCTCAGAGGGGTGAAGACAAGAAGCTTCATCCGTGCGCTTTCTTCTCACACCGGCTTACCCCGACTGAGAGGAACTACGATGTGGGGGATCGTGAACTCCTAGCGGTTAAGATGGCATTGAAGGAATGGAGACACTGGCTCGAGGGGGCTTCTCATCCGTTTCAAGTGCTTACGGACCACAAGAATCTGGAGTATATCCAGCAGGCGAAGCGGTTGAACTCTAGACAAGCTAGATGGTCTCTCTTCTTCAATCGATTCCAGTTTATCCTCACCTATCGGCCCGGGTCGAAGAATCTCAAACCGGATGCCCTGTCCCGAGTCTACGCTCCTGCCATTCGAGATGACACGGACATGCCTGTCCTTCCTGCTGCTAAGATTGTGGCTCCGATCTCGTGGCAAGTTGAGGATACCGTGAGACGTGCTCAAGCTAGCGAACCGGACCCGAAAGGAGGTCCTGCCAATCGGTTGTTTGTCCCCAAGGCAGTGAGGACTCAGGTCCTTCTGTGGGGGCACTCCTCTCGCCTCACCTGTCATCCGGGCGTAGGTCGCACCTTGAAGTTCATCCAGCGTAAGTTCTGGTGGCCTACCATAAGAGAAGACGTTGCCACTTTCGTCAATGCCTGTCCCGTGTGCTGCCAGGGCAAATCTTCTCACCTCCGCCCTCAAGGACTCCTTCACCCTTTACCTGTTCCCCACAGACCCTGGTCCCATATCTCATTGGACTTTATTACTGGACTTCCTCCATCCCATGGCAATACTACTATCCTAGTCATAATCGACAGGTTTTCAAAGGCGGCCAGGTTTGTCCCTCTGACTAAGTTACCTTCTGCCAAGGAAACGGCTGAGTTGGTAATTAATCATGTGTTCCGAGTCTTCGGCATTCCTCAAGATATGGTTTCTGACAGAGGTCCCCAGTTCGCCTCAAGGTTTTGGAAGGCCTTCTGCCAACTCATGGGGGCTTCTGCCAGTCTATCTTCAGGGTACCATCCGGAGTCCAACGGCCAAACAGAGAGGATGAATCAAGAGCTGGAAACCACCCTCCGATGTATGACTCGTGACAACCCGTCCACATGGTCATCCTTTATTGTTTGGGCCGAATACGCGCACAACACCTTGCGCTCCTCCTCCACTGGTATGTCCCCGCACGAGTGTCAGTTTGGCTATGCTCCTCCATTGTTCCCGGACCAGGAGGCAGAAGTCAGAGTGCCTTCAGCCTTGAAGTTCGTCAGACGCTGTCGGCTTATGTGGAGGAAGACCCGTCTTAATCTTATGCGTTCCTCACAGAGGTACCAACAACAAGCCAACAGACGTCGCCGTCCCGGGCCTACCCTGCGCCCCGGCCAGAGAGTCTGGCTCTCCACAAGAAACTTACCTCTACGGGTGGAGTCTCGCAAGCTGTCCCAAAAATACATCGGTCCCTTCAAGGTTGCCAGGAGAGTTAACCCAGTTTCTTATCGCCTACACTTACCCAGATCCCTTAAGATTAATCCCACATTTCACATTTCATTGTTAAAACCTGTTGTTTTTTCTCCCCTTGTCCCGGCAGACAGACCTCCCCCTCCGCCTCGTGTCATTGGAGGCCAGCCGGCTTATACAGTCCATCGGATACTGGATTCCCGCCGGGTGCAGCGGTCCTGGCAGTATCTGGTGGACTGGGAAGGCTACGGTCCCGAGGAGCGCTCCTGGGTTCCTGCCAAAGACATCCTGGATCCTGACCTCATTCGTCAGTTCAGGGCCCTCCACCCTGAGAGAGCTGGTAGGAACGTCAGGAGCCGTTCCTAGGGGGGGATTCTGTCAGGATTTGGCCAGGGTTGTTCCGGGTTTTGGTCACTAGATGCCCCCATTGTGCTTTTTGACCTTATGTTTTTTCCCTTGTTCCCCATTATTATTTGCACCTGTGCCTCGTTTTCCCTGATTGTATTTATACCCTTAGTTTCCCTCAGTTCTGTGCTCTGTGTTTGTATGTTAGCACCCAGCCCTAGTGTTCTGTGTTTTCCTGTCGATTCCGGTGGATGCTCTTGTGGAATTCTGTTTTTGTTTTTGAGTGTCTCTTGAGGCTTTTTTTGTGCTATTCCTACCACCTTTTGGATTTGCCATTTTTGTATTTAAGGACTTCTCCTTTTTTACTTTATTAAATACACCGTCTTAAGTACTGCTGTGTCTGCCTTATCTTCTGGGTTCTGCTGACTATTCGTGGCTCAGTTGGTTAAGTGACTGTTTCTCACTCCGGAGACCCAGGTTCGTAACCGGGTCCTGACACAAACCTTATGTTAAAATGTTATAAAAGTTTTAAATAAATAATTTTGACAGTAAACCTCCATTTTAATTTCCACATGTAGCGTTGTCCAATCTACATTGGTAGTAGCTGAGTCAGACAGACAATATAGTTTTCATCCATCTAATCACCTTCCTTCTCAGCGTCGCCGCCTGCATCGGCCTCCTCACCTAATGGCTATCACGTTCAAAAAAGTTAGATGAATCAGGTCGACTCCAATGGAGAGTGAGTGGATTGTTCAAGATGGATTAACAAAAGGCAAGACCAAGTGGTGCACAAAAACATAGTAAAAAAGCTTTATCTGATCAAGCTTGTGTCAATTGACTGAAGGTAACCACATCAGCAAAGCTATCACCTCATCCTTGACTGACCAAACACCATCGCAATTGGAAGCTAGTAGGCCTACTTATGCAGCCACCACGAGCAAGCTCCCAGTCCCGACAGAGACCTCACTTCCTGGGCCCTGCAATTACCGTGGCCTTGCTCCTTCTCTTCCTTCTCCCGTCGAGAATAGTGGCAGTTCCTCTAGTGAGAGTCCAAGATCCAATTTATAATATAAATATAGGCTACCAAATAAAGACTCCAACGTTGCAGGAGTCTGGAGAAACTGAAATAACAATATTCTACTGCTGGCCCAGTACATATGACAACCTGATTTCCCTGAAAAAATCTGAATTTGCAATAGGTAAGCAGCTTGTTTTCCCTGTGGTTTATATACACTGAACAAAAATATAAACCCAAAAATGCAACAATTTCAAAGAATTTAATAAGTTACAGTTCATAAGGAAATCAGTCAATTGAAATTAAGTCATTAGACCCTAATCTATGGATTTCACATGACTGGGAATACAGATATGCATCTGTTGGTCACATATATCTTTAAAAAAAAAGGTAGGGACGAGGATCAGAAAACCAGTCAGTATCTGGTGTGACCATTTGCCTCATGCAGCATGACACATCTCCTTCGCAGAGAGTTGATCAGACTGTTGATTATGGCCTATGGAATGTTGTCCCACTCCTCTTCAATGGCTGTGTGAAGTTGTTGGATATTGGCGGGAACTGGAACACGCTGTTGTACATATCAATCCACAGCATCCCAAACATGCTCAATGGGTGACATGTCTGGTGAGTATGTAGATCATGGAAGACCTGGGACATTTTCAGCTTACAGGAATTGTGTTCAGATCCTTGGGGCTGTGCATTACCATGCCAAAACATGAGGTGATGGCGGCAGATGAATGGCACAACAATGACCTCAGGATCTCGTCACTGTATCTCTGTGCATTCAAATGGCCATCGATAAAATGCAATTGTGTTCATTGTCCGTAGCTTATGCCTGCCAATACCACAACACCACCATGAGGCACTCTGTTCACAACAGTGACATCAGCAAACAGCTCGCACACGAGGCCATACCCGGACACCATACCATCTGCCCGGTACAGTTGAAGAGCACACTTCTCCAGCGTGCTATTGGCCATGGAAGGTGAACATTTGCCCACTGAAGTCGGTTACGATGCCAAACTGCAGTCAGGTCAAGACCCTGGCGAGGACAACAAGCACGCAGATGAGATTTCTGAGACGGTTTCTGACAGATTGTGCAGAAATTCTTCGGTTGTGCAAACCAACAGTTTCATCAGCTGTCCGATGGCTGGTCTCAGACGATCCTCCATGTGAAGAAGCCAGAAGTGGAGGTCCTGGGCTGGCGTGGTTACACATGGTCTGCGGTTGTGAGGCTGGTTGGATGTAGTGCCAAATTCTCTAAAACAACGTTGGCGGCAGCTTGTGGTAGAGAAATGAACATTCAATTCTCTGCAACCCCTCTGGTGGACATTCCTGCAGTCAGCATGCCAATTGTACGCTCCCGAAAAACTTTTGACATCTATGGCATCGTGTGACACTGCAAATTGTTGAGTGACCTTTTTTTTGTCCACATCACAAGATGCACCTGTGTAATGATCATGCTGTTTAATCAGCCTCTTGATACACCACACCTGTCAGGTGGATGGATTATCTTGAGGGATTCAAACAAATATGTGCACAAAATTTGAGCGAAATAATTTTGTGCATATGGAACATTTCTGGGATCTTTCATTTCAGCTCATGGAAAATGGGACCAACACTTTACATGTTGCGTTTATATTTTTGTTCAGTATATATTTCCACACTATGAGGTTGGAATAATATTATGAAATTGTGAAAATTATTAATGACCTTTTAGTGTAAGAGCTGTTTGAAAAGACCGCCTGAAATATCAGCCTGCTTTGGTGGGAGTTTTGGCCTTCCTTGGTGACATCACACATCGGACCTGAATTTCAACCTTCTCTTTGTGTAACGACGTTCGTCTGTTGAAGGAGAAGCGGACCAAAATGCAGCGTGGTGGTTACTCATGTTCTTTCATGAAAATGAACTAGACATGAAATAACTTAAATATACAAAACAACAAACGGAACGTGAAAGGCTGTATAGGTTATCTGGTGACAACAAACACAGAGACAGGAACAATCACCCACAAAATACTCAAAGAATATGGCTGCCTAAATATTGTTCCCAATCAGAGACAACGATAATCACCTGACTCTGATTGAGAACCGCCTCAGGCTGCCATAGACTATGCTATACACCCCCAAGACAAAACACACCACAAAAAACCCATGTCACACCCTGGCCTGACCAAATAAATGAAGACAAACACAATATAATACGACCATGGCGTGACACTTTGAATCAGGGACTGACTCTTTAGTCAATCAATCATGGTCACACTAACCATATCTGGGGCCCTGCATGGGCAAGAAGCTTTCATTGTCATCAATATCTAACTTTTGAGTTTTGATCACTTAATGACTACTTATCCTTACTGACTCCTTAATAATATGACTCCTTGGTTTTTTGACATGTCTATGTTACAGATCGAACACACAAAAAAACAAGACAACTTACTCTCTCTCCTTCCTTCCTTCTTTTCTGGTCCCACCTTATAATGCAATAAGGCCTCTAATAACAGTATTTTACATGGTAGTGGCAAACTAGTAGCCACTAGGCAGGGAAAGTGTAAGCTTGAACACACAATGGCACAGACACTGTTAGAAGGGGATGCTATTTACATGGATCATGGCCTCCCAAGCTCTGAACAACAAAGGGTCAAACAAACAATACCGCTATAGAGCAGGCTTGAGTACCCTTCCCAAGGATTCTATTTTACAGCTAAGAGTGACTTCGACAATCTTCTATAGCCACATCTTCTATCTAGATCACATTTGTATTTGAGTAATTTGTTAAGATACACATTTAACATATCATCCTTTGACATATAATCATATTTGTACACTGATTCTTCATATCCTTCATACTACTAGGTTTTTGGACCAAAATAAATGATCCTATCTTTACATGGTAAACAACAAACATTCTTTATTATTGACCACCTTTGTAAAAGAGGCAACTTCACCGCCTATTTTTCTGTTATACAGAATAACAAAACGTTCCAAAAAGATGTGTTCAATATATATGTAGCCAGGTCAAAAATTCCTACCTACGTTTTGCAATACTCCCAAGGTGGGCTCTTCAGGCAATTCGGTGTGGGAAATGGGGGTAGTTATGTGTGTGGAAAACATTTACTTACATGTAAGACATTGAACTTGTTTAGTACAGTCAGTTTGTAACTCCACTCACTACTTGTAGTAGTACTCTGTTTGTTTGTGTTGTTGGTCTTGGCTAGCTTAATGGTCCGGTCGGTAACTAACTAGCACTAACTCAAGTCGCTGCAAGCATAGTCATGAAAAGGGGCATCGGGGAAGCCCTGCAATCAGGGGCAGAAATTTCACTGGGGACGGGGGACATGTCCTCCCCACATTCTGAAATTGCATTTTTGTCCCCTCCAGTTTTATCATTGGAATGTGATGCAAAACGAGGCAATGGTGTGTTTTAGGACCATGCTCTTTGGAGTGTTTATCTGACCGGATGAAAAAATAATTATATCCCCCCACTTGTAAAACCAAAGTTGCGCCCCTGCCAACAATATTACGTTTTTCTAAGTAGTGAGAACTCTAGGGAGCAGGCAATGTTGAAAGACATTTTGTACTTCTCTTTAATTTAGTTTTGTAATTTGATAATACAAGCAGACAAGAAAATTGCATTTGAAAAAGGTAACGTTTTTTGCTGTGATACAATGGGGTAACCTAGGTTGGCCTAAACATAGGTTGTTTTCCCCCACAGGCGGGCAGGGTAGGGATGTTCTACAGTATAGGTCAGGGGACACCTGGGGGTTCACAACAGGGTCCCAGGCAATCTTTTTACAGGGCCTATATGATCAAAACAGGATGAATCAAAATAATTTTTAAACCCCTACAAACTTCACCTTAATTTTCTCTCCTCAGTTCCTCCAACTGTCTCTGTGTTGGTTTTCATGGCTATAAGAGATGCCTCTTGGGCTGATATTGCATTATTAGAGTGCTATCTGAAAGCAACTAATATTACCATTCACTGTGTTCCTTTCACTAGTCTCCATGTCTGTTTCCTTCAACTAGGACTCTCAAGACCCTCCAAATCACTACTGCTAACACACACGGATCACTCTCAAACTATGTTCTGCTTTCACCCTTATTGCAAGGTTTTTCAACACACACACACAAAAAAAACTTTCTCCGTATTGGAAGGTAATTGTTTTCCTTTCAGTCTACCCTTACAAATGTTACTCTTAATATTTATTACCAATTTCTGTTGGATATGCACTTTCTACTTTAAATTGAAATGTATATTTTAAGATTAACATGCAATGCACTGAATTTATAAAATACATAGGCCAATTCAGAAGGGAAGAGAAACTTTGAAGGGAGCTTCCGTTTTAAAGGTGGCTCTCGAGACTAGTCTCTTTCTGGGATCAACTTTCACAACTTGGCACTGTCTACCAGTCCCTATAGATGGCGTGCTCTGTCCATACGAAGTCTCTACCTCGCAAGTTAAACTCTAATAACCCATTATACATTAATTTCTCGTAATACTTTTTACACCACTTACGTACCTCTTGGTACGTGTGGGTGTGCAAGTTGTATATTATTATTGTTTTTCTTAATCAGATCTATAGTAACCCATTATACGCTTCATATGTTACTTTATCTCTCGTAACAGCATATTCAAGAATATAACTTTCTCCTTTCATATCTCCACATACATAATAACATTATACCATCAAACTCAACTGATCAGACAGGCTATCCTTGTTATCTCTAATGAGACTTGTTACCCTCTGCGACATGTTGTTCTCGTTACTAATGAGATGTGTTATCATGTTAGCCTCATTACCAATGAGACATGTTACCCTCAAATGCGATCCTTAGACATGTTATCCTCTACCTGATCCGACGGGCAGTGGTGGACTTAGGTTTTTACATCCACACCACCCCATGTGCATCTTCAACGATTCGTAAATACCTTCAATAGCAATAACACCTCATGCTATTATCAGTGTTTCAGACCACGTAGACTTTTCTATCATTACATCCTATGCACCATATGTATCTTCAACGGTTCTCTTGCCGCTACTTCCCAAATATATTAAACACACCACTCAATAACACCTCGTGCTAGTAGTCCCAGACTATGATGGGTGGTGGTGGATGGAACCCCTAGATAACAGAACCGTAGATAATGTTATAGATTGAAAAACTCAGCTCACACAGAACTGAAAAAGTCAACTCACACAGAACTGGTTGGGGTATTCATTCAGACCTCTTTCACACAGGAGCTAGTCCCCCGACAGCTCTCATTCACTCAGTACTTAATAGCTAAATTTCAATCCTCTTATTATCCAAACTTCAATCAGCTTAATATCCAAATCCTTTCCACACTCACACAACTTTAATTATCTTCATTCACATAGTACTATTCCCAAACACGCTCTGTAATCTTCGTTACTTCCTATGCACCATATGTATATTTCACATACATATATAATAACGCCACATGCTATTAGTAGTGGCTGCAGACCACATAGTCACTTCTCTTATAAATGCCTACAGACAGATGTCAGCGGGGCTTTCCATGGTACCGTTACACCTTCCCTCAAGTCTTTTCATAAGACTAGTGAATAGCCTTCTCCTATAAGACTATGGGTACCTTTTTATGCATTTACTCGGCTTCATTTTATTGGTTTTATCATTTGTTTTCTTTTTACACAAATTCATTTAAATTTACTTAATGAAATTCATAAGTCATGTCCCTCAATTGTTTGCAGATGATGCATCTCCTCCTGGGCAGCTCACAGTAAGGGTCTGGTCTGGGCAGGTCCTCGCCCTCTTTTGGTCAGACGGGAATTTCCCTCATGCTTCACAAAATGCGCCACCAGTTTTCCTCACAGACCCTCACTGGAAAGCTCCGCAGGCAGAATCAATCATCATGCTCCAGATACTCAACTAGTCTAAAGAAGGATGTGATGCTTCCCATTGGAGATCGGATGAGGGTAACTGGTTTCTTTTGTTTTATACATAGACATCTTCTTGTGACATATTTCTCGATCTCTCTTTTCATAAAAGGCCAGTAAAATCATTCTCTCGCGAGGTTGAGCACTCGTTCTGTGCCAACATGGTCCATGTCATCATGGAGATGCTTCAGTACAGTTTGTTTGTACTTAACATAGAGAACAAGCTGTCGTCTCTCACTTGTCCTTCGATACAGTAATCCATCCCCAAGAGAAGTTTACTCCACTCATGTATTAATTTCCTTGTAAGCATTCATTGTTCTCCACGTGATCCTTGGTCAGCATCTTGAGAAGCTAGGTCCAAGACTGCAACACAGGCAACATCCTTCTTCTGAGCAGCCTGGCTCACTTCCCAGGTGGGGAGGACAGCATCCTGTGACAGCTCCTCAGTCACATATTTGTTTATGTCAAGAGGCAAGAGTGATAAGGTGTCGGCGTCAATGTTTATTTTGCAAAGCCTGACTGTTCTTTATCAGGTACCGGACCGACGGTCTTAACGACCTTGAAGACTTCCTCCACCGACAGCGTATGCAGGCTCTTCCTGATGTCCCTCACCATGCTCTTCCTCTCACTGCTCGACATGGCAACCTCTTCCTCTATCCCTCACGAGGGTCAAACGCAGTCCCAAATATTAGATTCACTGGATTGGCATCCTCCAGCAGGTGATGCCGGTCCCAGACGAGCGCCCAAAAATCTGTAACAGATCCCGGTTTAGGACAAAGTCAGCAGATAATAGTATCCTGTAAAATAGGAGCAACGATGAGACTGGAAATAAGGTGTCTGATTCGTGGACAGCGTCGCTAAGAATTTATTAAACATATTTTCAAAATATATCTTTAGTATTTTCCTTTTTCTTTTGGTATCAAAAATAATAATTGCATAAATAAAATAACCACTCACGTATACATCAAAAAACATAGGATTTTGGTCCAAATAAATTTCCATCTAACTCATTCACACTGGCCTATTCACAGCTTAAAACTTTTAATTTAACTAGCACACATAGGTAGAAATACAGAGCAATGCATTCACTAAACCTCACTGAGCTGATCTTCCACTTCAAATGAACCACCGCCAGTGCCACGAGGTTACTGAACTTACAGAAACAAAAGCTAGAAAACGTTTCTAAAATCCAAAGAATATCAAAAAACGTATTACATATATACACACTTTTCTACATTGTAGAATAATAGTGAAGACATCAAAACTATGAAATAACACATATGGAATCATGTAGTAACTAAAAAAAGTGTTAAATAAATCAAAATAGATTTTAAATGAGATTCTTTAAAGTAGCCACCCTTTGCCTTGATGACCGCTTTGCTCTTGGCATTCTCTCAACCAGCTTCAAGAGGTAGTCACGTGGAATTACATTTCAATTAACAGGTGCGCCTTGTTAAAAGTTAATTTGTGGAATTTCTTTCCTTCTTAATGCATTTCAGCCATTCAGTGGTGTTGGGCTAGAATACAGAAGATAGTCCTATTTGGTAAAAGACCAAGTCCATATTATGGCAAGAACATCTCAAATAAGCAAAGAGAGATGACAGTCCATCATTACTTTAAGACATGAAGGTCAGTCAATATGGAAAATCTCAAGAACTTTCAAAGTTTCTTCAAGTGCAGTCCCAAAAACAATCATGCCCTATGATGAAACTGGCTCTCATGAGGACCACCACAGGAAAGGAAGATGCAGAGTTACCTCTGCTGCATAGGATAAGTTCATTAGAGTTAACTGGACCTCAGTAGCCGCAAAAACACCAATCTCAACATCAATAGTGAAGAGGCAACTCCGGGATGCTAGCCTTCTCGGCAGAGTTGGAAAGAAAATGCCATATCTCAGACTGGCCAATAAAAATAAAAGATTAAGATGGGCAAAAGAACACAGACACTGGACAGAGGAACTCAGCCTAGAAGGCCAGTCGCCTCTTCAATGTTGACATTGAGACTGGTGATTTGCGGGTACTATTTAATGAAGCTGCCAGTTGAGACTTTTGAGGGGTCTGTTTCTCAAGCTAGACACTCTAATGTACTTGTCCTCTTGCTCAGTTGTGCACCGGGGCCTCCCACTCCTCTTTCTATTCTGGTTAGAACCAGTTTGCGCTGTTCTGTGAAGAGAGTTGTACACAGCGTTGTACGAGATCTTCAGTTTCTTGGCAATTTCTCACATGAAATAGCCTGCATACAGAACAAGAGTGGTGGGTAATATATGGGAAGTTCTTTGATTCATTTGGTGACAAAATGGATGACACTGTGATGACTCATCCAATTTGTCTGAAGTAGACAGTGTTGGAGGTTATTTTAAAATGACATCACCGAAGTCAAAGATCGGTAGGATAGTCAGTTTTACAAGGGTGTGTTTAGCAGCATGAGTAAAAACTTTTGTTAGCGTAAGACAACGTTCTAGATTTAATTTTGGATTGGAGATGCTTAATGGACAAGTCTGGATAGGAGAGTTTGCAAAATCTTACCAGAAACCAAGGTATTTGTAGTTGTCCACATATTCTAACCTCAATCCCAGAGTAAATGTGATGCTAGAACTGGGGGTGTGTGCGGCAAATGGTTGAAAGCATGCATTTATTTATTTAACTTGCATTTAAGAGCAAATTCTTGGAGGACCCTGGAAGGAGTGTTGTATGGCATTGAAGCTTGTTTGGAGGTTTGTTAACACAGTATCCAAGGGTTACTAGTCCAATGTATACAGAATGGTGTCACTCTGTCAGGAGGTGGATCAGAAAATCACCAGCTTATTGCAAGAAGTCCACATCATTAATTAAACAGAGAAAGGCAATTACCAAATAAATTGAACCCTGTAAACCCCCATGAGAATGCCAGAAAAAAATAAAAGGAAATAGGCCCATCCGATTTGACTACACTGAACTTCTATCTGAAAGTAAAATGGTGATCCTAACTGACCTAAGACAGTCATTTTTAGAAAATGTCAAGGCTATTGAGTCTGAGATAAATGAATGCGGTGATTGACAGTCAACTGTATATATGCCTTGGCCATGATGCAGACAAAATGGCTGCACAAATAGTCAATTTATCTATCCACTGTTATGATATAGTTTAGGACTTTGAGCGTGGCTGAGGTGCACCCATGTCCAGCTGGGAAACCAGATTGCATAGTTGAAAAGGTACGGTGGGAATCGAAATGGTCGGTGATCTGTTTTTTAACTTCGCTTTCGAAGACTTTAGATAGGCATTGCAGGAAGGATATATGTCTATAGGTCTATAACAGTTTGGGTGTAGAGTGTCTCCCCCTTTGAAGGGGGGGATGACCGTGGAAGCTTTCCTATCTTTAGGGATCTCAGACGATATGAAAGAGAGGTTGAACAGGTTAGGGGTTGCAACAATTTCAGCAGATAATTTTAGAAAGAGAGGGTCCAGATTGTCTAGCCCAGCTAATTTGTAGGGATCCAGATTTAGCAGCTCTTTCAGAACATCAGCTGTCTGGATTTGGGGGTAAAGGAGAAGCAGGGGGGCTTGGGCAAGTTGCTGCGGGGGTGCAGAGCTGTTGGCCGGGGTAGGGGTAGCCAGGTGGAAAGCATGGCCAGCCGTAGAAAAATGCTTATTGAAATTCTCAGTTATCGTATATTTATTGGTGGTGACAGAGTTTCCTAGCCTCAGTGAGGTGGGCAGGTGTTCTTATTCTCCATAAACTTTACGGTGTCCCAAAACTTTTTGTAATAAGTGCTACAGGATGCAAATTTATGTTTGAAAAAGCTAGCTTTAGCTTTCCTAACTGACTGTGTATACTGGTTCCTGACTTCCCTGAAAAGTTGCATATCACGGGGGCTATTCGATGCTAATGCAGTACGCCACAGGATGTTTTTGTGCTGGTCAAGGTGAGTAAAGTCTGGAGTAAACCAAGGGCTATATCTGTTTTTAGTTCTCCATTTTTTGAATTGGGCATGCTTATTTAAGGTGGTGAGGAAAGCACTTTTAAAAGAACAACTGGGTGTCCTCTACTGATTGGATGAGGTCAATATTCCACGATACCTGGGCCAGGTTGATTAGAAAGGCCTGCTCGCTGAAGTGTTCTAGGGAGCGTTTGACAGTGATGAGGGTTGGTCGTTTGACCGTGGGCCCATTACGGATGCAGGCAATGAGGCAGTGATCGCTGAGATCCTGGTTGAAGACAGCAGAGGTGTATTTAGAGGGCAAGTTGGTCAGGATGATATCTACGAGGGTGCCCATGTTTGCGGATTTAGGGTTGTACCTGGTAGGTTCCTTGATAATTTGTGTGAGATTGAGGGCATCTAGCTTAGATTGTAGGCCGGCCGGGGTGCTAAGCATATCCCAGTTTAGGTCACCTAACAGTACGAACTCTGAAGATAGATGGGGGGCAATCCATTCACATGTGGTGTCCAGAGCACAGCTGGGGGCTAAGGGGGGTCTATAACAAGTGGCAACAATGAGAGACTTATTTATGGAAAGGTGGATATTTAAAAGTAGAAATTCAAACTGTTTGGGCACAGACCTGGATAGCATGACAGAACTCTGCAGGCTAACTCCGCCCCCTTTGGCAGTTCTACCTTGAAAGAAAATGTTGTAGTTAGGGATGGAAATTTCAGAATTTTTGTTGGCATTCCTAAGCCAGGATTCAGACACGGCTAGGACATCAGGGTTGGTGGAGTGTGCTAAAGCAGTGAATAAACTCAAATTTAGGCATGTGTAGCCGAGTGATCATAGGGTCCAATGAGGTGTGTCAGGTAGCCGTTCGGTAGTCGCTACTATGATAGGCGAGCAGGAGGCATGCCGTTCGGAAAGCTAGCGGGCTGGGGCTAGCAGATGGGTCTAAGGCATGGGTGTCAAACTCTGGCCCGTGGGCCAAATTTGGCCCGCGGGGTAATTATATTTGGCCCGCGAGACAATACCAAATTACTACTAGAGCTGGCCCGCCGGTATTATACAGCGCATTCACCATTAATACTACGAATCCCATAATGCTCTGCTGTTTTCGCGCGCCAATCAGGACAGGACCCAGAAACGCTCTCTCCTCTGTGACAGTAGTCATAGCAACATAGACGCTACAACTGTCAGCGAGCTAACCCTTTCCAAAAATGGTGAAAAGAAAGGCAGAAAACAGGAGCTTTCTGGACAAGTGGGAGGCAGAATATCTGTTTACATATGTAAAAGACAAACCTGTTTGTCTTGTTTGTGGAGTCAACGTGGCTGTAAGTAAGGAGTACAACATTAGACGACACTATGAAATGAAACACCATGACAAATACAAGGACCTGGACATGACTCAAAGGAGCCAGAAAGTAGAGGAGATGAAAAGAAGCTTGGTTTCACAACAGAATATGTTTAAAAAAGCCACATCACAAAGCGAGGCTGTTGTAAAGGCTAGTTATATAGTGGCAGCAGAGATCGCAAAATCAGCCCGGCCCTTTAATGAGGGAGAGTTCATGAAAAAGTGCATGATGAAGGTTTGTGACCTCGTATGCCCAGAGAAAAAACAAGCATTTTCAAACGTGAGCCTGAGCAGGAACACAGTAGCTGATCGCACATGTGATCTTGCCACCAATCTGTATGACCAGCTGATGGAAAAGGGAAAAGATTTTGTTGCGTTCTCCCTCGCTGTGGATGAGAGCTGCGACGCATCTGATACTGCTCAGCTGTCAGTCTTCATCCGTGGAGTGGACTCAAATCTGTGTGTTACGGAGGAGCTATTAGGATTCAAATCAATGCATGGCACAACCACAGGAAAGGAAATCTTTGAGGAGGTTTCCAAATGTGTAACTGAAATAAAGCTGCCGTGGGATAAACTCGTTGGATTAACGACAGATGGTGCGCCAGCGATGTGCGGTAAAAAGAGTGGACTGGTGGGCATGGTTCGGGAGAAGATGCGGGAAGAGAACTGTGCAGGTGAGCTAACTGTTTACCACTGCATCATACATCAGGAAGCACTGTGTGCCAAAGCCCTAAAGATGGAACATGTTATGATCACAGTAACACAGGTAGTTAACTTTATTAGAGCCAAAGGTCTAAATCACCGCCAGTTTAAATCTTTTCTGGAGGAGTGTGGTTCAGAATACGCAGATGTGCCGTATCACACAGAGGTGAGATGGCTAAGCAGAGGAAAAGTACTGAACAGATGTGTTGAGCTGCGTGAGGAAATATGTCAATTCCTGGAAACCAAAGGGAAGGATACAGCAGAGCTCCGGGAGCAAAAGTTCCTGTGTGAGCTGGCCTTTCTCTGTGACATCTCGAGCCATCTCGATGCGCTGAACCTGCAGCTTCAGGGGCGGGGGCGCATCATCACAGACATGTACGCTGCAGTGAGGGCCTTCAAAACTAAACTGTGCCTGTGGGAGAATCAGATGCTGCAAGGAAACCCTTGCCATTTCCCCTGCTGCCAATCCATAAAAGCGCAGATCTCTACCGCCGTGTTCCCATGCGCACAGTTTGCTGAAAAACTCAGTGTTCTCGCCGCTGAGTTTAGCCGGCGATTTGCCGACTTCGATGCCCAAAAATGCAAGTTTGAACTGCTTAGTAATCCCTTCACAGTTGATGTGGAAAATGCACCAACCAACATCCAAATGGAGCTGATTGAACTCCAGTGCAACGACACGCTGAAGTCAAAGTATGATGCTGTGGGCGCCGCACAGTTTCCATGGTTCATCCCTGACACAATGCCTCAGCTCCGCACCCAAGCTGCTCAGATGCTCTCCATGTTCGGCAGCACTTATCTATGCGAGCAACTTTTCTCCTCGATGAAGATGACCAAAACAACTCACAGGAGACGTCTGACTGATGAACATCTTCGCTCGATACTGAGGATTTCTTCAGCTCAGAGCTTGAGCCCAGACATTGATGAACTAGCATCCAAGAAGAGATGCCAGGTATCTGGCTTGGGCACATCAGATTAGACCAGTGTGCAATTATTAACATTTTCTTTATGCACTTTTTCTTGCTACAAGGCATGGGCTTGAATGGTTGATTGATTTATTATCATTTTATTTGTAAAATTATTAGCCAGTGGAAAAAGTTTATTTTGGTATTTAAATCAGAAGGCTGCAAATAGAAAAGAGGCATACAATTTTTATTTAAATTTTATTTATTTAATAAATGAATGCCATTGATGTGTTTTTTCATTTGAAATTCGATTTTGCATGTCTCCACTATTAAATTATATATTGTATGGTAATAAGCGATGCTTGTTCCATATTCAATGTTAAAGCAAAACTTGTTTGGGTCCATATTAAAAGGTTAATTTGTTCAATGTTGGCCCGTGACTTTGTTCAGGTTTTACATTTTGGCCCACTGGGTATTTGAGTTTGACACCCCTGGTCTAAGGCGACATCACAACGGAAAAGCCTGTTGAAACCACATCAGACGATTACGTCGGCAGACCAGTCATGATGGATCGGCTGGGGATCCATGTCGGCAATAAAGGGTCCAGGCCAATTGGCAAAAGAGGTATTGTAGCCCGCGAATTATCGGGTACACCTCTTCGGCTAGCCACGAGATGGGCCTAGCTCGAGGCTAGCCCAAGGCTACCTGGTGCTTGCTTTGGGACAGAGGCATTAGCCAGCAGTAGCAGCTAGCTAGCTGCGATGATCCGGTGTAATGGCCCAGAACTTGCGGCAGGAATCCGGTGATGTGGTGGAGAAAAGCAGTCCGATATGCTCTGGGTTGATATCGCACTGTGCAGACTGGCAGGTATTGACCGAGCAAAGCTAGCTGGTGTCTGAGCTAAAGGTGAAGACCGCTAGCCGTGGCTAACAGTGACTACTAGCTAGTAGCTAGTTAGCTGGGGAGCTTCTGATGGAGGTTCCAGTTATAACGTATAAAAATAGCAGATCCGTACCACATTGGGGGAGACGGGTTGCAGGAAAGTATATTTAGATCATAGGTGGAAAGTGACATTAAAAATAAATATGAAAATTTTTTTTACGAAACCGACTATTTACATGAGACAAGACAAGACAAAAACACGACTGACTGCTACGCCATCTTGGATAAGTAGTTAACTTTACTACTTATATTTTTGACAACTTTTATCCCACTACATTCGTAAAGAAAATAATGTACTTTCTACGCCATACATTTTCCTTGACACCCAAAAGTACTAGTTACATTTTGAATGCTTAGCAGGACAGGAAAATGGTCTAATTCACACACTTAAAGAGAAAATCCCTGGTCATCCCTACTGCATCTGATCTGGCGGACTCACTAAACACAAATGCTTTGTTTGTAAATTATGTCTGAGTGTTGGTGTGTGCCCCTGGCTGTCCGTAAATGAAAAAAATTAAAATTAAATCGTGCTGTTAAAGGAATGTGAAATTATTTATACTTTTACTTCTGATACATTTAATACTTTAGCAATTACATTTACTTTTGATACTTAAGTATATTTAAAACTAAAAGTCAAAAAGTATTTGCTCAAGTATAATTTTACTAGGTAACTTTCACTTTTACTTGATTCATTTTCCATTAAGGCATCTTTACTTTTACTTAAGTATGACAGTTGGGTACTTTTCCCACCACTGGTTAATTTACACAACACTAACCACGTTTCCATCCAACCATTTCATGCAGATGAATTGCCTGACGCATTAATCCAAAACAGTGACAAAACTATCAGTAGAGCTGTAAATGCGATGGAGTCCCATTAAATATTTTTTCGGTACACGGTCAGTTCTCGGCAAAAGTCATTTTTATATGCACTACGTCATCACAAACAGCATTTTATGCGCCAAGTCAGTTTTCTCTAAACATCTCTGGTGCGAAAATGCGCATATTGTTTTATGCAGATTTGAGAATATTTGCATGAATATCTGTCGCAAATTGGATGGAAACCTACCTAATCTCTTGGGAGTGTGTATATTTTGGAATGCTGTTCCTTTCATTCAATGTTTATAAAATGCCATCATATAATTTCCCCATCAATCTCCCTAGTCAATTATGAACTTTCTAGTCTCGGATAAGTGTGGAGACAAACCTGTGCTGGCTCATCATCACCGAGGTCGTCAGGTGCTAGTGGCTGGGGTAACGGAGGTGCTTGTGATGTTAACCCCGTGCTGCTGGTGCTAACCATGGCTCATCTTGGTCAAGTTGCATTTGCTAGGCTTTTCAACCTCAGTTGTCTGGGTAGCAGCGTGCTCGGTGAGCTCGGCATTAGTCTCGACATGGTGGTCCTCCGTTTTTTTGGACTTGGCAGAGCCCAGCCATTTTCGGATGTCCATGCTGATCAAAGTTTAGCCATCTAGCGTTAGCTATAATTATTCAGTGTACCACTCACAAAACGAAATTAGCTGTCTGTAAATCTGAGATGTTTTTTACTTCCTAAACAAGGTAATGTAATGAAGACGGTACCTTTATGACATTGGGATTTTAACTACCAAATATGACATTATTACATCCCCTCCAACCTTCCTTCCTCAGTACATGAGCCACTCCGGCATATAGCTATGTACCGGCCTTCGCTCCTGGCAGACACAGCGGCGCTACATTGGCAAAACCGGTCAATGAAGAAAGAATGCTGTTGTGGATAATGCCAGATAATGGTTAATCTATGGTGTTTTATGTTCACCCCCTTAATATATTCCTTATATAAAGCAAACCAGATGGCACAATTTTCTTGTTTTAAAAATGTACAGAAAGCAAGGGGTACACTCCAACATTGACATCATTTACAAACGAAGCACGTGTGTTTAGTCAGTCCGTCAGATCAGAGGCAGTATGGATGGCAAGGGATGTTCTGTTAATAAAGTGCGTGAATTTGACTATTTCCCTGTCCGGCTAAGCATTCAAAATGTACTTTTGGGTTTCAAGTAATCATTACTCCCTTTAGTAATTTAACATAAGTGAAGTAAAAGTTGTCAAAAATTAAAATAGCAAGTTTTTTTTAACTATACTTTACACCACTGGGTAAGAGTTATGACCGTTTTGTTTATGTCTACGTCACGCAACTCCCACATTCTATCAGATTCAAGATGGCTGCTGGGGATAACAGCGGCAGGCCTCCCTGCCTAAATTTATCCGGCCCAGGGCCTTTAGGAAATGGCCAGCCCAGCAACAGTGCTTATTCAATGCCTATGTCCAACGGCGGGCCTGTTGGTGCGACCGGAGGGGCTGCAAGGCGCCCCAACCCGCAGTCGGGGCCTGGCGGAGGTGAAAGCGCCGGTGTTGTTGCTGGAACTCCACCGACTGCACATAACGCGATTCAGCAAGCGCTAGCTCAAAGCGCCTCGGCAAGAGCGATGGAGACCTCCGCTACGAACATGACGTCGAATGCTTCGGCTGCGAGTGTACCAACGACCCATTCCTCGTTATTGTCAGCACCAGCGGCCGCTGCTGTTTTGGTTTACCGGGAACCCGTGTACAATTGGCAGGCGACGAAAAGTACCGTTAAGGAACGGTTTGCTTTCCTGTTCAATAACGAGGTTCTGAGTGACGTTCATTTTCTGGTGGGGAAAGGTATGGGAGTGCAGCGAATACCCGCACACCGGTAAGAGCGAACGTGGCTGTTCCTTTATAACTATATAGTTTGTCAACAAAGTATGGTTAGTAGAGCGTTCAGAAATTCGTCTTGTGTGTGTTAATCCAAGCGACGTTGATGTATATTGGTGAAAGGCATTGTTTTGATATCTTTTCGCTTTTGTTTTGGTTAGATTCGTTCTTGCTGTGGGCAGCGCAGTCTTCGATGCCATGTTCAACGGGGGTATGGCGACCACTTCAACAGAAATCGAACTGCCAGATGTCGAACCTGCAGCCTTTCTGGCATTACTGAAGTAAGAAATGGCTTCTAGTTTAGAAATTATTCTATCATAATAGGCTAAATACACTCGCACCCTAAGTATTTTACACAAAAGTGGTATTGGCATTATATAGTATGCAGAATATAGCCTTACACTGACCTGGTATTGAACCCAGGTCATTTGTGCCGCTCAGACTGTTAGTCCATTGAGTGTATAGGTCCCCTGCTATCAGTCATCGAATCTTGTCCCCCTCCAGGTTTCTGTACTCTGATGAGGTTCAGATAGGACCTGAGACAGTGATGACCACTCTGTACACGGCTAAGAAGTATGCAGTCCCAGCCCTGGAGGCCCACTGTGTGGAGTTCCTCAAGAAGAACCTGCGGGCAGACAATGCTTTCATGCTGCTCACTCAGGTCAGCTACTACTGTAATGTCTGACTGGGATGCAGTGTCTAAACAAGTCACTCACCAGTGTCTGATTGTGTGGCTTGACTCAGTATCAAAACAACTCCACTAGTCTGTCTATTTGTCTCAAGACAATGGCACCCGTCAGTCCCAAAGCAGGATTCGCATAGATTATTGGTCAGTTCATGTAAGTAAAGTACTGTTGACTGTGTGTGTCTCTCTGATCAATGTATAACCGCATGTGTTTCAGGCTCGACTGTTCGATGAGCCCCAGCTTGCCAGCCTGTGTCTAGAGAACATCGATAAGAACACTGGAGATGCACTCGCCGCTGAGGGCTTCACGGACATAGATCTGGGTATTGTAGTTCACTCTAGATTTTGTAGTTCACTCTTCATATTGAAAGGCAATGTTTCTGTGTATCATGATGACTTTGCTTTTCTTCCATTTCACTCTCTCCCCTTCTATCTTTGCCATCCCTTATTTCCTTCTCTTCTCCCCCTCGGTCATCTTATCCTCTTCTCTCATTCCCTCTCTTTCCATCTTGTTCACTCTCTCCATCTTTCAGATACATTGGTGGCTGTGCTGGAGAGGGACACTCTAGGGGTGAGGGAGGTGCGTCTTTTTGTGGCGGCGGTGCGCTGGGCAGAGGCAGAGGCCCACCGACAGCAGCTACAGCCCACTCCAGAGAACAAACGCAGGGTCCTGGGCAAGGCCCTCGCCCTGATCCGCTTCCCACTCATGACTATTGAGGAGTTCGCTGCAGGTAACAGACACTTAGTAAATTTTGCACTATTAGAATGCAGAACCTTTACCGTCTCCTGCAAGGGTTATGTCTCTTTCTTACTTCTCTCACACAAACACACACTCACGCTGACGTGTCCTCCTTTCCCCGCTGTGTGTCTTCAACCAGGGCCGGCCCAGTCTAGTATCCTGACAGACAGGGAGGTGGTGAGTCTGTTTCTTCACTTCACAGTGAACCCAAAGCCCCACGTAGAGTTCATCGACCGGCCTCGCTGTTGCCTCCGGGGGAAGGAGTGCAGCATCACACGCTTCGGACAGGTGGAGAGCCGCTGGGGCTACAGCGGAACCAGTGACCGCATACGGTGAGAACACACAGACCCAAATTAACAATGACACACACAAATATACTCATTTTTATTAGAAAAATATTGCCTCTGGACATCATTTATCCCGCCTAGCCTCACCTATCCTCCTCCTCCCAGATTTTCAGTGAACAGGAGGATCTTCGTGGTGGGCTTTGGCCTCTACGGCTCCATACACGGCCCCACAGACTACCAAGTCAACATCCAGGTAATTTCCACCTCAACTAACCAAATCAGTCAATCGCATTTTAATTTGTATAGACATACATTACATTAGAAAGAAGACTCCCTTACCCTCCCTCTCAGATATTTGTGAAAGATTAGTGGAATCTGTGTGGGTAGCTGGACAGGTAGGATGACTGACAGTGAAGGTGAACAGGTGGTCACGTGTCAGGTGACAGGAATGGATGAGACTGAGGCAGGAATTCCTTTAACCATAAAGTGGTATATTTACTGAGTAGTCTGTGCTGCATCACAAAGGAAACAAATAACATGTATCCAATCAAATTCATAATCAAAGATCAAATCATATCATTCATTATTAACATAATTTAGGGAATTCAACAGTCCAGTTCATTAAGAAGTCAATAGTAATCATCCGCGAGCCATTTAGGCTCGTAACTATTTATCATAAATCATGAAAGAATACAAACAGTGAATACAATACAATCTATAATCCCCTTTATCAAAGTCAATCAGTTAGAAAACAATGACATTTCTCATTTCACTCTTTCAATTGTCTTCATGTGTCCATATAATTAATTTCAATACACATGAACCATATCGATTGCATAATTGGCCTATGAGGATCCGTAGGGACGTAATCATTGACAATTCACATTACACAATATGTTTGAAGCGTGCGCTCCAAGCCGCGGTCCGCGGTGATAACTATAAACAATAGCTGAATGGCCCACTCTCCCGATCGCCACAGATAATTCAGATGAAAGGTAAGAGTCGGTGGATTCATGGACGCACAGAACTTCTGGATCAGATGGAGTTAAGGAAGAGAAAGCAGCGAGATCAGGCGATGGCAATTTCCTCCTTTTATGGAGTTGAGATCTGTCGGACATTTCCACCTGACCTAATTAAAGCGCCCCTGGCCCAGCTGAGTAAATGGCAATGAATTAAAGGATTATTCCACCAACTCCATGGGCCTTTTCTACAATTTGTCTCTCCTAAATCATTGATGACAGTATATATGTTTCTGTGTATACATGTATATCAACTGTGTGTCGGGACAGAATGTGTGACATCTGTGTCCCAAATAGCGACTGGATCCCTTTATATTGCACTGCTTTTGACCAGGGCCCATATTAGTGCACAATAAAGAGAATTTTGTGCCATTTGGGACTCAGATTATGTTTCTATAATGTGTCCCTCTCCTGTCCCAGATCATTCATACAGACAGTAACACAGTGCTGGGTCAGAACGACACAGGCTTCAGCTGCGATGGCTCGTCCAACACCTTCAGAGTCATGTTCAAGGAGCCGGTGGAGATCCTGCCCAACGTCAACTACACAGCCTGCGCCACACTCAAGGTACGGGCTTTACTGTACATGTTTGTTTAGGTTTTGATGTTATTTCCTCACTGGATAGCTGTGGTCCTGTTCTGGCTATGTGAGTAACCATAGTGATTCTCTCTTTATTCCCTCTTCCTATTTCCATCCATCCCTCCCTTGTTCCCCACTTTCATTTCCCACTCCCTCCCTTTCTCTCTCAGGGTCCTGACTCTCACTACGGGACCAAGGGCATGCGTAAGGTGACCCACGAGTCTTCCTCAACCGGCACCAAGACCTGCTTCACCTTCTGCTACGCCGCGGGCAACAACAACGGCACCTCGGTAGAGGACGGACAGATACCCGAGGTCATCTTTTACACATAGTCCCCTCTGACCTGACCGTATGACCTCAGTGGGCTCGGGGATCACAGGACTGCTGAGACTCTGACCCTGTTTGAATATGTATCAAATGCCTATCTTCACCCTGTGGACCTTCCTTGGTGATGTAAGGAGGGAGGGAGGGGGCGAGAAGGCATTTGTCAACTATTCAAACATGGTATTTTTCTTTCTCTCAACTCCCTCCTTCCATTACCCACCGAACGTGGAGAGGAGCCTGTTTGATGTTGAGGGGGAGTAAATTCTGAGTCGGCTTGTTTTTACTGTTACTATGACAGTCGTCGTGTCTGCTTCCAGAGTCCTGGGGTTAAGTCCCAGAATGGACTGGTGGAAGAGTCTTAAACTTGTCAGAAGTATTTACATGGGAAAAGGAAGAAAGCTTGGCATGCATTTAGTACCATGCATTTAGTCTGCCTGTATCCAAAAGCATACGAAAGATTGAGATGTATCCAGGGGCTCTAATGTATGTATAGACTGTTACACTACCACTCAGAAGGGTTTCTTCAAATAGGCTCCATCTCTGATCAGCGACCCACCATACTTCAGACTATTCCAGTCGCTATTCCTTTGCTCTAGCTCTTCAGGGAGTACAAATATGAATGGACTGGATAAATGTGTGGGAGTTTTCTACTCAGCCCATTGAAGGGCTGGTGGGGGCAATCACAAGCTTATACTTTTCCTATCTCTTCAGATCTGTACCACGGAAGGAAATAAGAGACTGGAATGGGATTGGGCCTCTTTGTCCATTCCACACGGGAGTTGTGATGGAAATAACCCAGTCTCTCCCTGCTTCAATGGGGAGTCACAGCCCAGGGCCATGTGACAGTCTGGAGTTACACCATAGACTAGTGGCCAAAAAGCTGTATTAACATGGGCTTCCACAATTTTAATGTAGTCAACTGGGTTGGACTTCCAACTAAATTGGCTGATCCCTCCTGGTGACAATGTCCAACTGGATCATCAGCCAATTGTGAAGATTAATATTGACTACTTCAAAATGGAGATAGCATGGGCAACGCCATTGAGGCTATAATGGCACAGATAAAGATGAGTCCTCTCTGAGTTACACTTAACGAAACTTGGGGAAATATCTGCCCTCCTACCTGATATTTTATTAAGACAACATTTCAACCATCAGGTCACCATATCGAAATGTCTTCTCCCAGGATATTCAGCACTAAAACAAAGCTTTTGGATTTGTTTGTTCTGCCTGTTTAAACATGAATAAGAGCTTGTGTAAATCCATCTTTAACAGCCTTGTCTTGAAATGTCCAGCTGGGAAAATTCTTTGCTTTCACAAAATAAGTTTGTGGGTTGTATATTATACTGGCATTTAACATTAATGTAGTTTGAATTCACAATGGATTAAAATGTTAGTTTGTGTGATTGTCCTTTTTATTATTCCTATGTTAATTCAGTTTGTATCAGGTGAAGACAAGGCTACAGGATGTTCAGCACTTGGTAAGGCCTTGTAACAACTCTAGCCATTAAATTATGTGTAACCCTAGGGCTAGATTCGATCAGAGCCACACTCGCCGACATCCGCGAGCATTGGCAAATGTATTTACGGACTACACCGCCCATGTCACAAAATAAATGTCAATTATTGCACGCTAACGAGCGTCGCCAAGTGCTAAAATAGAAGTCAGTTCTATTTGTGAGCTGATTGCATCCTGCCTCTCCCATCTCATTGGTTTATAGAAGCAGATACCCACGTGGGTGACAAAGACAGGTCGGTGGTTGTAATACTTATGCAAGTCAGTTGCCAATTGCAATATAAAGTCCAAAGAAAAAGCCTGGAAGGAGATGATTTGGTTGACCGTTTTATGTTTGGATGAATTGTTGAAGTAGAGGACCTTGTGCATTTGAGGTAAAATATAACGTTTAGATCCCAAGACAAATTAGCTAGCAACTGTAAAGCTAGCTAAATTGACATGTTTAATGCTTTTCGACCTGTCCCCAAATTAATATAACTGGTTCAGTTTGTTTTTAATATTGCAACTGTAGCCGATGTGAAATGGCTAGCTAGTTAGCGGTGGTGTGCGCTAGTGGCGTTTCAATCGGTGACGCCACTTGCTCTGAGACCTTGAAGTAGTGGTTCCCCTTGCTCTGCAGGGCCGCGGCTTTTGTGGAGCGATGGGTAAACGATGCTTCGAGGGTGACTGACGTGTGCAGATCTTCCATGGTTCGCGCCGAGGGGATGGACGTAAAGTCTATACTGATATACAACCTGCGTGTCGTGATCACGTTGTGTGGGGGGACAAAAATCAACGTGCGCACGCGCGCAGCCGGTTTGGGGCACGGTCTATTCAATAGAACTCGGTTCCATTTGTGATACGCTGCAAGTCCCGCCTCTCCCATCATTGGCTTTTAAGAGCATAAACCCAGGAGTGTGATTGAAAGACGAATTGAGGTCCACACTCCAGTCGGTGGCGGTAATGCAGTTTAGTTGGTTGCCAACCGCCATGTAAAGACATTATTTGGAACTTAATCTGCCCTTTTATCTGTGGATTAATTGTCGGAGTAGAGAACGTTGTGCATTTCAGGTAGAATAATCCAATGTTTATCCCAGGACAAATTAGCTAGCAACAAATGAATATAGTTGGTTTAGAGTTCATTATGATATTTCAACTAGTTTGTCCTGGTGTGGATGGACAAAAAAAAAAAAAACATGCGTGCGATGGCGCGCTGATGTCAAGTCAGCAAGTTACCTATCACACATTCATCAGATGCATATCCTTTGCAACCGCGTTACAAGTTCAAACACTCGAATGCGTGATGTTCTATTGTAACACCTCAGACTGAGGCTATAAATCTCCCCTTTCAAATTAACATTCTCTCTCTCGTCATTATTTAGATCTAACACTGTCATTTTGTACTTTAGCGCGATATAGCTCAATTCATATCAGTTAGTAATATCTGGGATCCTTAGGGACGTCCATACCCTCAATGAAACCCTTTCACCGTTTTAAATTTCATACGCGGTAGGGACGTCCCAAGGTAGCCCACATAGCACGGACCCTATTTAAAACCTAGCACTGAAGCTGTGCTTTATAACGCGATTGACAATGAAAGGCAATGTTATTTTGGTCGCGGAGACGGCGTTCAGTTAATGCTTTTTATGGCGGCTCAATCTGAAATGACTATCGTGTTAGAGCCGCGCTAAAATGTTACTGATTGAATCCAGACCTTAACCTAGTTAACGCTTCAATCAACAGTAGAAACAAATCGTTTTGTGCCGGTTTCAGTAAAAAGCGGAAGGATGGGGCTGAAGAAATGTAGCCACTCATTCATATATGGATGCAAGGACTGACCATCCAGGATACAAAAACTAAAGTTAAACTATAACCTCAACATGGTTGTCTACATGAACTTAATACAACCATTGGGAGTAAACAAACTTGTGGTTCTGATGGGGTACAGCAGTTGAACTAAGCTCATGAGGCATTTATAAAAGTTTAGCTTGAAGAGAAGAATATGGGTACACAAAAACTTTTTTTTTTTAAATGGATGTAGCAACTGCGGTCTATCCCTTTTATAGGTCCCGAAACAGTACCAACTCTGTCAACAAAATCCGTATTGGGCTGCTTTCTTTATTATGTGTTCAAAATTATACAATTTATGCTAGCATTTAACTTTCTCTGGCTGTCCTGATCCACCATCTGAGAATCACTGTTCTACAAGTCAAATCAACTCTGACCAGTAATATTTTTTATAGAAATGTTAACCACCATTCAACAGCATATGAACAGAAGTCCACCCCAAGTACAATTTCTATTCATCTTTATTATGATTTACACATTTGTATCCTTGGTTTATTTTCACTAGGTTTCCTTGTAGGCAAGCGCCACTGCGCACTGTACAGTCCCATCCCTCACTCGTACAGTGGAGGAATAGAAGGAATGGGGGAGGAATGGTCAGACATCCACTAAATTTCAAACCAACCCCTAGTTCATTGCTTTAGGCACTGTAGATCTGAAAGGGTCAGATAGGTATACCATAAGCAATATACTTACAGATCCACATTACCCTCTGATAGGCGAGGTGAAATCTTCCCCATATTGCTTATGCCTAGCCAACAACTTAAATTGTAGTGCCCTAGAGGGGGTTGTGTCTAGGGGTCCATTTGGGATTCAGACTTAGCATTTACAATTTGTCCAGGTAGTTGTCTAGGGCGGGGATGCCCTCTTTGAGTCCCTTGCGTTTCCTGGTCTCTGCCACCACAATGGCAGTCTTGGTGGTAGGGTCCTGGGGGTCCCCCTGGAGGATCTGCCAGTGGTCAAACACACACTGGGGGAAGGCCTGGCCACCCGTGTTGGAGCGCAGGTCAGCTGTGAAACCTGCAAAGCAAACGAAAAGTAATCACGAGATGACTAAGAACATTCTAGAGAAACCAGCTGGGGCCCGTCCCACACATTATGAAACACAACCTCATTAATATAAACTTTTTCTAACGACTGAGAACAGAGAGTTCCTGAGAAGACAGTCCAAGACACTTGTGCAAAAAGCCGCAGTATGCTAGTTTTGTCTTCCTAGTCTGTAAAGTGAGAGCAGTGCGACCCTACCACAACTGTTACACTAGTGGTGCTAATATACTGTAGGGAGTTAAAGTAAAGATATTAACAGAACATGCAAGTCGAGGATGTAGCAACGTGCGGTCCTGCTTACTGAATTCTGATGTGCACTTTGAACACGGTAGGATAACTACACATTTACTATTCCTCAGCCAACACGACAAGTAACAAACTAAAATCAGTAGCCTATGTCAATGTACTATAGTATAAACATGTAGGCTACCAATTCTATTGGTCAGCTTGTCAAGAAAGAAATAGCCTATTCCAAAACAGACTCTGGGACAGCTGTGGGACGATAGATTCCAAATTCATACAACTAGTAGGCCAAGGCTACACCCCCCCCCCCCAGGTCAGGAGGATTAGCTTAAAATGTTGATAAAAATAATTTCTTGATATAAGCCCAACAATGCGCTCAAGTTAAGGAGGTTACGAGGATGTTCGTTCCATAACGCAATTAGCAGGAAAACACTATTGTCAAGGGCACTGCCCATAAAAAGATTTCATGTGACTGATGAAAATATCAGTTTAGAAAGACAGATCTCATACGCTACTTCGATAAATCAGAATTGGAAGATTCTCTACCATCTTTTAAAATCACTAGGCAAGTAGCCTAGTGGTTAGAGTGTTGGGCCAGAAACAAAAGGTTGCTAGATCAAATCCCCGAGCTGACATGGTAAACATCTGTCGTTCTGCCCCTGAACAAGGCAGTTAACCCACTGTTCCTAGGCCGTCATTGTAAATAAGAATTTGTTCTTAACCGACTTGCCTTGTTAATTAAAGGCGGACATAGAATTGTGGATGAAACATTAACAGTATGTCACCATGATCAATGAGAACAGCCTCTGCAGCTGCCAACACCTCAAACATGTTGACACATTCACGCTGACGTCACCCCAGTATACAGGTGCAAGATGGAAAAGCAAAGAAACCGTCTCCCCTCTGCATTCAAGCAGCCGATTCTGACCGAGCCAAATAAAATGACAAGTAATAAGTAGGCTATTTATATATATTTTTTTACAGTCTTTTGTTTATAGCTGCACATACGCACCCATTCTCAGTGGTTGAGAATAGGGGGTTTCACTCTTGCACCCTTTTCAGCAAACGGGTAGTTCCCACTATATAAAGCAAGCGAAAGCTTTCAATGAATTGGCCAATGCACCCTGTGTTGCGCTTACTGAACAGCTCATTACATTACCACGGACTTGGAGATGTACTGTGCTACAGACACGCTTCCCTTTATGAATCACAAGTGTGCATCTGGCACTGAAGGAGGCAGTGTTACGTTGAGCTCGTAACCAAAATACAACTTGAACAGCCATCCAACTGGTAATTACTAGTGGGAAACTTGTCTATCATCCTGAGCACCCACTTCTCCCACATGGTGACCTCTGACGTCACCTAACTAAATGGCCTCCAACAGCATTTTCGGCAGTTGAAATGCAACGAAACATTGCTTTTTATAAATAATCTATTAATGTGGTTTTTGAACTGATTTGTTTACAAGCATGATATCTGTACTTTTAGTTTATGGTTGACAGTTTGTTGGCCAATCAGCTTTTCTCAACGAGTTCAAATCACATGAATGCAGCCAAATGGTATTTACCACTCCATAACTAGTACATTTCCACCTCCCACATTTATTTTAAACCTTTATTTAACTAGGCAAGTCAGTTAAGAACAAATTCTTATTTTCAATGGCGGCCTAGGAACAGTGGGTTAACTGCCTTGTCCAGGGGCAGAACGACAGATTTTTTACCTTGTCAGCTCAGGGATTCGATCTTGCAACCGTTCGGTTACAAGTCCCACGCTCTAACCACTAGGTTACAAACCTAGCATCAGAGTGGAAACTTGAGGCCCAACATAACAATCCTGCCCCTAGTAGGCACCTGACCTGAGCCATAAGGGAAACTAGGGATCTACCACTATCAGATTAGGGGTGACAACATAGCCTATATTTTGCCCCCCCCCTTTGGTTCTGAAATCACTGTCACCCACTAATCAACTTGTAATTTTTGAAGATTTGAGCAAGTAATGCATCAATATTTGTTTACAAATGAGCAATGACATAGCCAACTAATATGCTGTGGGGTTGTTCATCATGCAAAATGACTTGTAGATAGTTGACTGGGTCCGCCGACCGATGCTTTAAGTCGGGACTGACGCCTATCCGTGAGTCGTTGCATCCCTAGTACTCGCTTATGGTTATAACTAGGTATAACTGTGTACAAAATTTAAATTACCTTTAGATATATGAATAAGTTGCAGTCAAAACAGCTCATAAGTCTGTCAGTGGTATGAATACTTGGTGAAACCAGCTACCCTCTGAATGTAAAGAATATTGCAGTATTGGTGTGCATTCTCCCAAAACAATACTGAAAATGTTAAATAAAATACCAGAATTCATATCCAATATTCTTTGTGTAGCTTAGGATATTTTGGGTGCTATACCATTTGGTGAAAACTAACGCATATCAATTTTAGGCATGCTGCTATAGCCGTACGGCTAACATTGTTTCACTAACAGCAATAATGCAATTTGTTGTTTCTCAGGATCACTTTTTGAAGTGATTAACTTTTTGTAAATCAAATTAAGTACATTTTAAAATGTTGGTGTACTGTCCCTTTAAATGGCAGTGGTTTTTACCACATACATTCTGAAAACTAAATGATAGTATATTCAGATGTTAAATTGAGTACTAATGTGGATTGTACTTTGGAAAAAAAGCTACACAAGTTTTACAGAACATACAAAAACAATTAGACTTTTCTTCACTCTGATAACATTAATGACATGTTTAAGAATGTTTTGATGAGAAAGTTGCTGTGATTCCAATAGTTTCTTGGGGTCAAAATTACCCCAGTTAGTAATTGTTGTATGTAAAATAAGTTGGTAGCTTGAGAGTTAACCTGTTACATCTATGGGGGCGCTATTTCATTATTGGATAAAAAAACGTGCCCGTTTTAAGCGCAATATTTTGTCACAAAAAGATGCTCGACTATGCATATAATTGACAGCTTTGGAAAGAGGACACTGATGTTTCCAAAACTGCAAAGATATTGTCTGTGAGTGCCCCAGAACTGATGCTACAGGCAAAACCAAGATGAAACTTCAACCAGGAAATGAGCAGGATTTTTGAGGCTCTGTTTTTCATTGTCTCCTTATATGGCTGTGAATGCGCAAGGAATAGGCCTGCCCGATCTATCATTTCCCCAAGGTGTCTGCAGCATTGTGACGTATTTGTAGGCATATCATTGGAAGATTGACCATAAGAGACTACATTTGCCAGGTGTCCGCCCGGTGTCCTCCGTCGAAATTGGTGCGTCATCTTCAACTGCACGTCTTTTTCCAAGCGATGCACCGGAGAAAGTAGACTACCACGAACGATATATCAATGAAGAGATATGTGAAAAACACATTGAGGATTGATTCTAAACAGCGTTTGCCGTGTTTCAGTCGATATTATGGAGTTAATTTGGAAAACAGTTCGCCGTTTTGATGACTGAATTTGTTTTTTTTGGTACCCAAACGTGATGTACAGAACGGAGCGATTTCTCCTACACAAAGAATTTTTCAGGAAAAACTGAACATTTGCTATGTAACTGAGAGTCTCCTCATTGAAAACATCCGAAGTTCTTCAAAGGTAAATTATTTTATTTGAATCCTTTTCTGGTTTTTGTGCAAATGTTGCCCGCTAAATGCTACGCTAGCTATCAATACTCTTACACAAATGCTTGTTTTGCTATGGTTCAAAAGCATATTTTGAAAATCTGAGATGACAGTGTTGTTAAGAAAAGGCTAAGCTTGAGAGCTAGCACATTCATTTCATTTCATTTGCGATTTACGTTATGCTAATGAGCTTGAGGCTGTAACTGGATACAGTTTTTTTTCATAGCCAAACGTGAACAAAACGGAGCGATTTGTCCTACACAAATAATATTTTTTTGAAAAACTGAACATTTGCTATCTAACAGAGTCTCCTCATTGAAAACATCTGAAGTTCTTCAAAGGTAAATGATTTTATTTGAATGATTTTCTTGTTTTTGTGAAAATGTTGCTGGCTGAATTCTAGGCTTATAGCTATGCTAGCTATCAATACTCTTACACAAATGCTTGTTTAGCAATGGTTGAAAAGCATATTTTGAAAATCTGAGATGACAGTGTTGTTAACAAAAGTCTAAGCTTGAGAGCAAATATATTTATTTCATTTCATTTGCGATTTTCATGAATAGTTAACGTTGCGTTATGCTAATGAGCTTGAGGCTATAAATAGGATCCCGGATCCGGGATTGCTCGACGCAAGAAGTTAACAGTGAAATGTTCAGAAGGTTGTGTCAAGGCAATGGGTAATCTCTATACATCGCCCATCAAATAAGAATAAATGTCCTACACTGGGTTAGGGTCAGTTCCATTTCAATTCCGTCAAGTACACTGAAATTAAAAATTTCCCTGGTAAGCCATGGATAAAGATAACTCTCACTCACCGAATGACTCATTGACAGGAAGGTAGGCCTTGACGATGAACATGGGCGTGCCCATCACCTGGGACTCCTCGAACACGTGACCTCGCTTCCTGTTCAGTACGCCGTAGATCCCGCCCACTACCTGCTCTGGGCACTGCAGAGACAGGAAACGCATGACTCCGTCATGTCACACTTGATTCCAAATAGACTAGCATACAATTCAATTTAAGACAGTGGTCAAGTTCAAGTGTCAAAGTAGCCGCACACCACCCGCATGCACACACACACCTGGATCTCGACCAGGTAGACAGGCTCCATGAGTCTTGGCTGTGCAGTGAGCTGGCAAGCATACAGCACTCTGCGGGCGGTAGGGATGATCTGTCCGCCACCGCGGTGAATGGCATCTGTGTGCAGGGTCACGTCATGGATGTCAAAGCGGATTGCACGCATGTTCTCCTCGCACAGCACACCCTGTAGGATGGAAGAAGGAACACCACGTCACAACTCAGGATAGAGAAAAGACGAAGCAAATGTGTTACCTGTAGCATGGCCTAAACTGCAGATTCAAGTCTACTTACACACTGAAGTCATGAATGCAGATTTGAACCGCAATGCTTCAATAAGCAAGGAAAATTGACTCTGCTTTAGTTGGTTGTCAAGCTTAAATAACTAAACGTAAACCTAAACCCACCTCCTTGACGGCCCACTGGAAGCCGGCCACCACGCTGTCCTTGATCTCGTTCAGGTACTGGACTCCCTTGGTCACGTCCATCAGCAGGTTGGGCCCGGTGCCGTCGGGACCAAAGCACCAGATCTTACGGGCCTCCGACACGTCCCACTCGTACTTGTCAGCCAGGAAGCGGGCACGGATCTTGAGCTCCTGCCGGGGGCTGACGTCACCCTTCTCGATGTCCTCGGCCAGGCCATCGGGGAATGGTTTGGCACGCATGTACAGACGGTTGTGCTTGTTGGGGGACTTGGACAGGCACATCACTTCAGACTCCTCAGACACAGTCTCCCTGTAGGACACCACCGGGTCTGATTTCTGTTGAGACAGAGAGACAGAGAGAGGTCAGGACTAGGGATGGGAATTTTAAACAACTTCACTAATATGACATTTTTTTGGATACCTGGATAGTCGAAATACGTGATTAAAAAAAAATTACAACTTGGGAACTGGTTTGCTGTGCGACTTGGGAGAAGTCCTTCTTTGCTTACAGAAATGCGGGGAATGGACAGTGGATGGTGAGTTTGATATTGGAGAGAGTAGCCATACAGATACATACAGGTTATCATCCCATCTGGTAGTGCCTGTCTTGACTGCATCAAATCAAGCTAAAGAAGCTAGCCAGCTACTGTGCCTTCAGAAAGTATTCAGACCTCTTGACGACTTTTTCCAGTTACTTGACAGCCTTATACTAAAATGGACTTAAACTTAATCTACACACAATACCCCATAATGACAAAGATAACAGATTAGAGATGTGCAAAATACAAAAAAACTAAACTATCACATTTACATAAGTATTCAGACCCTTTACAGTACTTTGTTGAAATACCTTTGGCAGCAATTACAGCAGAGACTTCTTGGGTATGACGCTACAAGCTTGGTACTAGTGATGCACCGATATGACATTTTTGGCCGATACTTTCCTTGCAAAAAAAAAAAAGCCATACCAATATTTAATTTCAGCGGCCTTTTAAGCATTCTAGTACAATTAACACACACAGCATCTTAGTGCAAGAGACGTCACTACAGTCCGATTCGAAACCAGGCTGTATCACATCCGGCCGTGATTGGGAGTCCCATAGGGCAGTGCACAATTGGCCCGGCGTGGTCATTGTAAATAATAATTTGTACTTAATTGACTTGCCTAGTTAAATAAAAAATACACACACCAAAAAGTTATTTTGATGGCATGTACTCATGTCCCTATTACCAGTAAAACATAATCAAAGCTATTTATTTCACTTACTTGCTGTTTCATCATTTGTTTAGTCGTTTCATTCTCAACCAGGATTTCTATGGAACGCCGTTTGGATCTTTGCGTGTCAAAAAAAGATACGCCTGAAACACTATTTGACCTATCAGGACTGCACTTCACATAATTTACCTCGTTCACACACTTTACGTAGTTATTACACAATCACTCATATGTCACAACGATTCATCGATACGCATGCTATGATGCTGGTAAAGTTGTCTCGCGCACCTCGTGCTGGTCATTAAAAAAAAAGCTAGCTAGCTCATGGATGCAAACAATGTTCTTCCCCAAAAAAAACATAGCAAAACGACGTAATCTAGTTGTCATCATCTAAAATAACCCTAATTTATAAAACAGTCCTTATTTGATTAATGGTGGTCGGACCCAGCTATGTGATGCTAGCCACAATAAGGATTAGCCACAATAGTGGACTTTGCGGTTAGCCTTAAATAAAAGTATGGCATAATTCTACTATTTATATCAATTTGCGTCACTGTCAATGTCATACTTTTATTTTGAAGGCAAACCGCAGATTCCACAATTGTGCTTATTCCTTATAGGGCTAGCATCACAACACATAACCAAGCCTCACTAGCCAGATGAAGCTTGCTGGCTGCTTATAACGTTAGCTTAGGGCAACAGGGATAAGTAGCTGGCTAGCTATTTATTTTCATGAACTGAAGTTCAATTTCAATAGGAGAACAAATGGCAACCTAGCTAATACTTACAAAGGATTCTTAAATCATTGGTAAGAATAATGAAAATTACTGCAATTTCTACTGGTCATCGTTTTCAGGCTGGTTGTATTGGTGCAAGCTAGGTACCAAGCTAAAGCTAGCTAACCCAAGAAGTTGTGGTCGAACAAATTCTTTACAATACCGCGTTGGTAATAAACACATCGTCCGTGGTCGCTGTTTGCAGACTTTTTGGGCCGCTTTGACAGTGCTACTATATTTTTTGACACGCAAAGACCCAAACGGTGTTCCATCGTATGCATGTCGTAAAGCTAATAGCAGTGACGCTATTACTGTGTAGGGCAACGTCTGAAAAATGGTATGCAAAAAGGTATGAACGGTAGCTTTGACATTTTTATTTTACCCCATTTTTCTCCCCAATTTCATGGTATCCAATTGTTTAGTAGCTGCCGGTCTCGTCGCTGGACCTCACGGTCGCAGCCGGTTACGACAGCCTGGGCGCGAACCCAGAGTCTCTGGTGGCACAGCTGGCGCTGCAGTACAGCGCCCTTAACCACTGCGCCCGCTCGGGAGGCCTCGCTTTGAAATTCAGGCCGATACCGATGTTGCCATTTTGGACAATTCCGATATCATGCATCCCTACTTGGCACACCTGTACGTGGAGTTTCTCCTATTCTTCTCTGCAGATCATCAAGCTCTGTCAGGTTGGAAGGGGAGCGTTGCTGCACAGCTATTTTTAGGTCTCCAGGGATGTTTGATCTGGTTTAAGTCCTGGCACCTGCTGGGCCACTCAAGGACATTCAGACTTGTCTCGCAGCCACTCCTGCATTGTCTTGGCTGTGTGCTTAGGTTTGTTGTCCTGTTGGAAGTTGAACCTTCACCCCAATCTGAGGTCTGGAGCAGGTTTTCAACGAAGATCTCTGTACTTTGCACTGTTCAGCTTTACCTCAATCCAGACGTCACCCAGTCCCTGAAAAACATCCCCACAGCATGATGCTGCCACCACGCTTCACCATAGGGATGGTGCCAGTTTCTCTCCAGATGTGACACTTGGTATTCAGGCCAGAGAATCTTATTTCTCATGCTCAGAGTCCTTTAGGTGCCTTTCGGCAAACTCCAGGTGGGGTGTCATGTGGCCTTTTACTGAGGAGTGGCTTCAATTTGTCATGTCCAATCAATTTAATTTACCACAAGTGGACTCAATGATCAACTGAAACAGGATGCACCAGAGCTTAATTTCGAGTCTCACAGCAAAGGGTCTGAATTAATTTTTTTATTTAACCAGGTAGGCTAGTTGAGAACAAGTTCTCATTTACAACTGCGACCTGGCCAAGATAAAGCATAGCAGTGTGAACAGACAGAGTTACACATGGAGTAAACAATTAACAAGTCAATAACACAATTTTTTTTTTTTTTTTTTAAATAGTACATATGTAAATAAGGTGTCTATTTGCAAAAAATAAAATGTTTTTTTCTTTGTCATTATGGGGTAGTGTGTGAAATCCGAGGCTACAGTATGGACGTCAAACTACATTCAAACGCTTATTTTATTGAATTAAGAAATTCAAATGTCATGGTATATCCTTCTGTAGCAATGTCACATACTTTTATTTAGACAAAGCCTTTATTGTTAAAATAGGCCTATGATTTCCCCCCCCCAAAAAAACTCGCAAGTATTTGAATACTAACGCCCATTTGGATATTTTAATTACTATGCCCAAACCTAGCCTAACCTTCTTGGTGACAGGGGGGGCAGTATTGAGTAGCTTGGATGAATAAGGTTCCCAGAGTAAACTGCCTGCTACTCTGTCCCAGATGCTAATATATGCATATTATTAGTAGTATTGGATAGAAAACACTGAAGTTTCTAAAACGGTTTGAATGATGTCTGAGTATAGCAGAACTCATATGGGAGGCGAAAACCTGAGAAAATCCAACCAGGAAGTGGAACATCTAAGGCCTGTAGTTTTTTAACTCAACCAATATCCCACTATCTACAATAGGGGCTATGTTGCACTTCCTAAGGCTTCCACTAGAAGTTAAGTCTTTAGAACTTTGAGGATTCTACTGTGAAGTGGGACCGAATGAGAGAGGAATGAGTCAGGTGTCTGGCAGATTGCCACAGGCTCTGAGTCGCGGTCACGAGAGAGTTAGGTCTCGTTCCATTGCTTTTCTACAGACATAGGAATTATCCGGTTGGAACATTATTGAAGATTTATGATAAAAACATCCTGAAGATTGATTCTATACTTAGTTTGACAAGTTTCTACAGGCTGTATAACGTAACTTTTTTAACTTTGTCCAAAAGGACCTGAACGCGCTTTTGGATTTGTTTAACCCAACGCCCTAACAAAAGAATCTATTTTAGACATAAATGGACATTATCGAACAAAACAAAACATTTATTGTGGAACTGCATTCTAATGAAGATCAAAGGTAAGTGAATATTTATAATTCCATTTCTGACTAATGTCGACCACCCAATATGGCCAATATCTTTTTGGCTGCTTTGTTGTCTGAACGCTGTACTCGGATGATTTCTGCAGTTTAAAACATTTGACACAGCGGTTGCATTAAGGAAAAGTATCTCTAATTCCATGTATAACAGTTGTATTTTCATCAACATTTATAATGAGTATTTCTGTAAATAGATGTGGCTCTCTGCACAATCACCACATGTTTTAGAACTACTGAACGTAACACACCAATGTAAAATGACATTTTTGGCTACCGTCCCACATATCCCAGAGAGGTTAAGATGGTGCATTCGTCAACAGACATATTTCCTTGACGGCAGTCTTGCCACATCGTGTAATGTCTACAGAGTAAAGACACCCACTCCCTATGGCAGATTATCTTTGTTAGGCAGTGGAAAACAAAAAACCCTTTTCTCTGTAGTGCACCATTTGTACTGTACTTGGAGAAAGCGCATTCAACCCCGTCTCATATGTAGTCTGTTCCTCCCCCTCCCTCACCTTCAGTGGAATGCCGGCGTGGTCCTCCTCCAGATCCTTGAGACAGATCTCCAGATGGAGCTCTCCGGCCCCGGCGATGATGTGCTCGCCAGACTCCTCGATGATACACTGCACCATGGGGTCAGACTTGGCCAGACGCTTCAGGCCCTCCACCAGCTTGGGCAGGTCAGCTGGGTTCTTGGCCTCCACAGCCACTCTCACCACGGGGCTAACGCTGAATTTCATCACACGCATGTTGTGGGCCTGTTGGACGAGCATACAAGATGGGAGAAATATTAATCTATTGTTCATCCAAAATGGCACCCTATTCCCTATATCGTGCACTACTTTTGACCAGAGCAAAAGTCTAGGAGTGGAAAATAAATGGAATGGAAAATCCTTTGTCATTAAAAGTGGCCTTAAGTTTTCCTATAGTATATAGTGATGATGTACAAGCTACCTGTTCAAAGGTGGTGATGGTCCCCGTCTTAATCAGATACTGGTCTACTCCAACCAGACCAACAATGTTTCCACATGGTACATCCTCAATGGGCTCTACGTAGCGCCCCATCATCAGAATGGTCCTACGGAGGGAGGACGAGAAGAGATTGAAAGGAGAGAATATACAATATTTAAAAGTTCACTTCACACACGTATCTGGCACTCTAAATGGTACCACACACACCTCTGGATGGGTTTGATGTAGAGGTCTTCCTTCTTCCCGGGGGTGAAGTTTGGTCCCATGATGCGCACCTTCAGACCGGTGGACACACAGCCAGAGAAGACACGGCCGAAGGCGTAGAAGCGACCTTTATCTGTTGTGGGCACCATCTTAGAGATGTACATCATCAGAGGTGCCTTGGGGTCGCAGTTCTTGATACCTGAGAGAAGAGGAAAGGGGGAGGGGGTAATTAGGGGGCCTAATTAGGACAGGCAGTGTACTTTTCTCTGCCCCCAGTCAGTTGTTTGGGGATGCATGTGTTTCGGTGTGTGTGCCTGTCCTCACCCATGGCGGCCTCGTCGTCTCCTGGACCCTCATAAAGCAGCTCACAGCGGTACTTCTGGGCGGTGACGGGGGAGGGCAGGTGGATGGTGATCATCTGGAGCAGAGCCTCTCCGGCTGGGAGCCAGCGACGCATCACTGCCTTCAGTAGGGGCTTGCCCTCCTTCTCCTTGTCCTCCGTGTCCAGCTTGATGTCCAGCTTCTCTATCAGCTTGGCCGTCTCGTCCTTCTTGAAGTTCATGACGGCATCGAATACCTGGAGGGAGGGAGAACAGGTGAGGGTTTAGACAGTTGATTTATCATTTCAAAAGAAAATATTGATACATTAATACTGGTCAATGCATTGCATAAATTAATCAAGGAAAACACTTAGGGTCATCATGGCCGGTCTCACCTTGAAGATTGGATCCAGCACGAGTTGAGAGAAGGTGCGGGGAAGCTTTTTACCATCGGGGCCAGTGGCAGTCTTACTGAACTTCCCAGTGGCTGGGTCAAAAAACCTGCCAGATGGATGGATAGATTTACAGAAATATTTTTTAATTGACAATTCAGTCAATTAGCAGACACTCTTATCCAGAGCAGCCCACATTTCAACAAAACGTGCATTCAGTGCATTCAACAAGTTGCAAGCTTGGTTGAGATCCATTCCAATTGAAGTCTCTATTCAGGAAGTTTAATGGAAAACCAGTGCTATTAAGAGTCAAGGAAAAAAAAGACAAGTTCAACAGTTAACTACATTTCATGTCACTATGACAGCCAGGAACTCGCAAGCATTTACATTCAGTACGATACAATCAGCTTTGATAAGTCAACAGCCCAAGACAGGACATTTTTGCAACACGTCAGATTGTTTGCCAGCATAAGAGAAGAGTGCCCACCTGCGATTTAGGCTCCCAAATGGGTTTACTTTGTCTTCAACAGGTCTCCATACAGAGAGAATCCCTGTACATATAGGTGGCTGCCCGTGTCACGTAACATACCTGCAAAGACTTTTCAATTTTGCCACACCCTCACCTGTGTGCGTGTGATTGAGAAAGCGAGAGAGAACAGGCACACTTAATTTAATAAGTCCGAAATGCTGGGGTAGGCGGCGGCGTCCCCTTTGGAACCATTTCATTGGTCCTAAGGTACAAGCTATACCTACCCAGCATGATAGGCGTTCTAAATCAAGTGCGCCCAGAAAGAGAGCGATGGAGAATGTGCATCCCAGATACAAATTCAGTGCAGCTCTGTAGAAATTATAGGATCACTCCACATTCGTGTGATTCCTGAGATGTTACACTTCAAGACATTGTAGATCTTGCAACCTGCACAGGCCGCAGAGAATGTCTATCTGGAACGCAATCCAAGTCAGTGTGTACCTGTCTACATTGTATCTCCCACCCTTCTTTCACCTCTGCATGAACCTCTTGGCCCACTATTCTGTCAGATGCATAGATCCTACTGTGAACAGATTCTTCCTCAAGTCCTCTATCTTATTACACTTGTGTGTTTACACATGAACAGTATGTGTTTGTCCATGTACACTGTCAGTCAAGTTGACACCTACTCGTTTCCTTATTTTTTACATGTTAGAATAGTGAAGACATCAAAACTATGAAATAACACATGGAATCATGTAGTAACCAAAAAGTGTTAAATCAAAATATATTTTAGATTCTTCAAAGTAGCCACCCTTGGCCTTGATGACAACTTTGTACACTCTTGGCATGCTCTCAACCAGCTTCCTGAGGTAGTCACCTGGAATGCATTTCAGTTAACCTCTTGAAACTCTGGGGGCGGTATTTCATTGGATAAAAAACGTTCCCGTTTTAAGCGCGATATTTTGTCACTAAAAGATGCTCGACTATGCATATAATTGACAGCTTTGGAAAGAAAACACTGACGTTTCCAAAATTGCAAAGATAGTCTGAGTGCCACAGAACTGATGCTACAGGCGAAAACAAGATGAAATTTCAAACAGGAAGTGCCCCAGATTTTGAAGGCGCTGTGTTTCAATGACTCCTTATATGGCTGTGAATGGGCCACAAATGAGCCTACACTTTCCATCGTTTCCCCAAGGTGTCTGCAGCATTGTGACATATTTGTAGGCATATCATTGGAAGATTGACCATAAGACACTTCATTTACCAGGTGGTCGCTTGGTGTCCTCCGTCACAAATATTGCGTAATCTCCAGCACTTTTCCATTTGCTACTGAGGAGAAACCCAACTGCCACGAATGATTTATCATCAAATAGATGTGAAAAACACCTTGGATTGATTCTAAACAACGTTTGCCTTGTTTGTCGATATTATGGAGTTAATTTGGAAAAAGGTTCGGCGTTGTAATGACTGAATTTTCGGGGGGTTTTCTTAGCCAAACGTGATGAACAAAACGGAACGATTTCTCCTACAGAAATAATCTTTTTGGAAAAAATTAACATTTGCTATCTAACCGAGAGTCTCCTCATTGAAAACATCCGAAGTTGTTCAAAGGTAAATAATTTTATTTGAATGCTTTTCTTGTTTTTGAATGCTAGGCTTAATGCAATGCTAGCTATCAATACTCTTACACAAATGCTTGTGTAGCTATGGTTGAAAAGCAAATTTTGAAAATCTGAGATGACAGTGTTGTTAACAAAAGGCTAAGCTTGTGATTGAATATATTTCTTTCATTTCATTTGCGATTTTCATGAATAGTTAAGGCTGCGTTATGGTAATGAGCTTGAGGTTATGATTACGCTCCCGGATACGGGATTGCTCGTCTCAAGAAGTTAACAGGTGTGGCTTGTAAAGTTCATTTGGGGAATTTCTTTCCTTAATTCATTTGAGCCAATCAATTGTATTGTGACAAAGTAGGGGTGATAAACAGAAGACAGCCCTATTAAAGACCAAGTTCATATTATGGCAAGAACAGTGCAAATAAACAAAGAGAAACGACAGTCAATCATTACTTTAAGACATGGTCAGTCAATCCGAAAATTTAACCTCTAGCATTCCCGTATCCGGGAGCGTAATCATAGCCTCAAGCTCATTAGCATAACGCAACGTTAACTATTCATGAAAATCGCAAATGAAATAAATATATTGGCTCACAAGCTAAGCCTTTTGTTAACAACACTGTCATCTCAGATTTTCAAAATATGCTTTTCAACCATAGCTACACAAGCATTTGTGTAAGAGTATTGATAGCTAGCATAGCATTAAGCCTAGCATTCAGCAGGCAACATTTTCACAAAAAAAAGAAAAGCATTCAAATAAAATCATTTACCTTTGAAGAACTTCAGATGTTTTCAATGAGGAGACTCTGTTAGATAGCAAATGTTCAGTTTTTCCAAAAAGATTTGTGCAGGAGAAAATCACATTTGGCTAAGAAAAAAAAGAAGGTCATTACAACGCCAAAAAAATTTTTCTAAATTAACTCCATAATATCGACAGAAACATGGCAAACGTTGTTTAGAGTCAATCATCAAGGTGTTTTTCACATATCTATTCGATGATAAATCATTCGTGGCAGTTGCCTTTCTCCTCTGAACCAAATGGAAAAGTGGACGCAGCTGGAGATTGCGCAATCATTTCGACAGAGGACACCAAGCGGACACCTGGTAAATGTAGTCTCTTATGGTCAATCTTCCAATGATATGCCTACAAATACGTCACAATGCTGCAGACACCTTGGGGAAACGACAGAAAGTGTAGGCTCATTCCTGGCGCATTCACAGCCATATAAGGAGACATTGGAGCACAGCGCATTCAAAATCTGGGGCATTTCCTGTATGAAATGTCATCTTGGTTTCGCCTGTAGCATTAGTTCTGTGGCACTCACAGACAATATCCTTGCAGTATTGGAAACGTCAGTGTTTTCTTTCAAAAGCTGTCAATTATATGCATAGTCGAGCATCTTTTCGTGACAAAATATCTTGTTTAAAACGGGAACGTTTTTTTTATCCAAAAATTAAAAGAGCGCCCCCTATATCGAAGAAGTTAAGAACTTTGAAAGTGCAGTCGCAAAAACCAGCGCTATGAAACTGGCTCTCATGAGGATCGCCACAGGAATACCCAGAGTTACCTCTGATGCAGAGGATAAGTTCATTAGTCACCAGCCTGAAATCAGGTCTTAAAAATGGTCAAGTTGCTGCAAAGAAACCACTACTAAAGGACTACAATAAAATTACTTGCTTGGGCCAAGAAACACAAGCAATGGACATTAGACCGGTGGAAATCTGTCCTTTGGTCTGATGAGTCCAAATTTGAGATTTTACGCATCCAACCGCCGGTGTCTTTGTAAGACATAGAGTAGGTGAACGGATGATCTCCGCATGTGTGGTTCCCACTGTGAAGCATGGAAGAGGTGTGATGGTGCTTTGCTGGTGACACTGTCTGTGATTTGTTTAGAATGCAAGACACACTTAACCAGTATGGCTACCACAGCATTCTGCAGCGATACGCCATCACAAATGGTTTGCGCTTAGTGGGACTATCATTTGTTTTTCAACAGGACAATGACCCAACACACCTCCAGGCTGTGTAAAGACTATTTGACCAAGAAGGAGAATGGACTGCTGCATCAGATGACCTGGCCTTCACAATCACCCAACCTCAACCCAATTGCGATGGTTTGGGGTGATTTGGACTGCAGAGGGAAGGAAAGCAGCCAACAAGTGCTCAGCATGTGGGAACTCCTTCAATACGGTTGAAAAATCATTCCAGGTGAAGCTGGTTGAGAGAATGCCAAGAGTATGCAAAGCAATAATCAAGTCAAAGGGTGGCTACTTTGAAGGATCTAAAATATATTTTGATTTGTTTAACCTCTTACATCTATGGGGGCGCTATTTCATTTTTGGATGAAAAACGTTCCCGTTTTAAACAAGATATTTTGTCACAAAAAGATGCTCGACTATGCATATAATTGATACCATTCGAAAGAAAACACTCTGACGTGTCCAGAAATACCAAGATATTCTCTGTGCGTGCCCTAGAACGTGAGCTTCAGGCAAAACCAAGATGAGATGGCATCCAGGAAATGACAAGGATTTTTGAGGCTCTGTTTTCCATTGTCTCCTTATATGGCTGTGAATGCGAGAGGAATGAGCCTGCCCTTTCTGTCGTTTCCCCAAGGTGTCTGCAGCATTGTGACGTATTTGTAGGCAGATCATTGGAAGATTGACCATAAGAGACCACATTTACCAGGTGTCCGCCCGGTGTCCTGCGCCGAAATTGGTGCGCAAAAGTCACCTGCCAGTATTTTTCCATGCGATACAGAGAGGAAAGCAAGCTTCCACGAACTGCATATCAATGAAGAGATATGTGAAAAAACACCTCGAGGATTGATTCCAAACAACGTTCATAGTTTTAATGTCTTCACTGTCGTTCTATGTAAAACCCTTTAATAAGCAGGTGTCCAAAGTTTACTCATACAATGTGTGTGCGATTACGTACGCAAGTACATAGTGTGGTGTGTGTGTGTGTATGCATGTACAGTCTGTGTGTAGTTACATATGTGTGTGTACCTCTCTCCCCATAGCTTCTTCATCATGTCCTCCACCTTCTTACATCGCTCTGCCGGTCCCAACTGGGTGTCTTTACCAGCAGAAAACTTGGCCACGTACATCTCAGCAAACTGTTTGAGGGTGAAGGCCCAGCCGTGGAGGCCAGACCCAAACCCTACGGTACCGATCACAGGGTCAATCTGAGGGACGACAAGAGGACCATGTCGTTGTCTTAGGCCAAACATGTTTCCCTTTGATCACGTCAGAATTTGGAGACAAGTCCCATTTAAATCTGTCAGTTGAACTGGACATGAATTCTCTGTAGCGGTGCAACTCCACTCCTAAATTGGCGGGAATTTACAAGGAATTCAATCCAACTGATCACTACTTAGACTTATTCTTTTCAGGTGTGTGTCCCTCTCACCATAATGGCACCCATTGGTCCTGCTTCATCCTCTCCATAGGTGGCGATGATGACGTTGACGTTCTCCACGATGCGCTGGAATGTCTGGAACAGGTCCTCAGGCTCCAGCTGCAGCTCCAGCAGGGCCCGGTCCATCTTGTTCATCATCAGCACCGGCTTGATGCGCTCAGCAATGGCCTGCCTCAACACTGTCTCTGTCTGCACACACACACCTGAACAAGGGATGGAGAATGAGGGTGTTATATGAAAATCCAAACACAGAAATTGAGAGAGCAAGAAAGACTACCCTGAGAGAAAGGAGACCGGAACAATGAGAGAGAGGAAGCGAGAGAAAGGACTTTGAGAAAGGCCTGAGCAAGAGAATGGACAATGGGCAAAAGGGTCTGTCCTCCACCCTCTCCTCCTTGACCCGGAAACCGATAGATGTGGTTGAGGAGAAGTAAATTCGTTAGTAGGTGAACAGAAGGGTCCTCTCCCCTCCTCGATAGCTAACCTTGATGAAATGTGGCTGTGTGTATCTAGGGCCATATCAAATAAGTAAAATTTTCCCAAATCCTGTTCAGTTTTGTTTTAAACGGGTTTAAAAACTGTATGCAGTTTTGCATTTTTATTATATTAAAACATTTATGTCCACAATGCTTAATAAACCACTTTTGAGGTCCAGGAAAATCTTTTTATGGATTTTGGGGTGTAGTTACACTAAATCAACTGTGCACCAGCCTATTTTGGGGGGTGTTAGAGATGTTTTTGTAGCGCTCATGTGATTGCAAAGTTGGAAAAACTACTGGCCACTGGATTGATGTAAATAATCATGATATCATTCCGCAAGGCAGGCATAAGCTACTTTGCAGTTAACAGTTAATTGAGAAAGATGGAGGTTCCCCAAAACAACCAGAAGACGGTCATCATTACATTAGCATCGTCCCTAACAGCTACAAAGTGGTAGACAAATGCATGCACACAGACAGGGGCATTCCTGTGCCGTTGCCTATTCAGAGAGTTGAAGGAAAATATGAGTCACTGATGCATTTTTGATAATCTTGGCAAAAATAATGTATATTCTAAAATTCAACAAAGTTGATTTCCTACTAATAAGTTCAATAAAATGTTTGATTCTGTCGAATTCCGTTTTAATGTCTGGATTCAGTGATTCCATCCGTCATCTATTTAACTCAGATTTTATAGGGCCATAATATCAGAGTCCTTCCAGAGTCCTACCAGAGTCCTTCGCTGAAGCGTTTTGCAATCTGCCACACCCACTTTAAAATCAGCTTTGTCGGAGAAGTAAAGCATGCACATGTTAAAACACAATAAGCTACTCGTCTTTTTATCTATGAAATGTCTTAATGTAGTTTCTTGGGATCCACCCCTGTAAACGTAATTTGCCTGATGATGCGCGAGTGGGGAAGGAGTTTAATTCCTTTTCTGGTCCACACCTTCTCCTCGCCGCCTCAATTTTACCTTTATTTAACTCGGCAAGTCAGTTAAGAACAAATTCTTATTTTCAATGGCGGCCTAGGAACAGTGGGTTAACTGCCTGTTCAGGGGCAGAACGACAGATTTGTACCTTGTCAGCTCGGGGGTTTGAACTTGCAACCTTCCGGTTACTTGTCCAACGCTCTAACCACTAGGCTACTCTGCCGCCCCAATGACGACCTACCATGGCCAAATCCTAAACGGGACGACGCTTGGCCAATTGTGCGCCACCCTATGGGACTCCCAATCACAGCCGGTTGGGATACAGCCTGGATTCGAACTAGGGTGTCTGTAGAGACGCCTCTAGCACTGAGATGCAGTGCCTTAGAGCACCCCTCTCGGGAGCCTTTGACTTTTTTTTCTCCAAAAGGAGGCGAGGGAGCAAGCAGGAGTTGAGCAAATCCAATATAGAAAAGGAAAATTAGTTAGTAGGTGAACGGAAGTGTCCTCGCCTCCTCCCGTCAAGGAAGCACAAGAATATCCTACCAGTCCTTCGCGGAAGAGTTGAAATCCCCTTTGAATCAGATGTTTTTTCAGAGGAGAAAAGTATGCACATATTTTTTTAAATGACATGCTACTTATCCTTTCATCTATAAAATGTTGCACAACTAGCTAAAGATCTTTTTTACTACTTTATACATTCATTTGGAATTCCACCTCTGTAAACGCCATTTGCAATTGACAATCTCCCCGTGAGAAAGGAGAGAGCAAGAGAAACAAAGACAGTGAGTAAGAAAGGAGAGTCTACCTGAGACACAGTCGACCACCACCAGTGCGCCGTCTGTGACCCTGAGGGCGGCTGTGACCTCAGAGGAGAAGTCCACGTGGCCCGGGGAGTCGATCAGGTTGATGAGGAAACCAAGCCCATCCTTAGTCTGCTTGATGAAGGCCATGTCATTTTCCCCCAGCTCATAGTACATAGAGATGGCCCTGAGAAGAGTGAGGGAGAGGATAGGCGAATGGTAGAAGTTTCAAAATTAAATTATATATTTTTTATTATATAGTGTCGAAAACCAAGTGTCCCTGTCAGCCGTGGGATGCAGACTAACAGGGATAGTAGTCAAGTTAATGTGTGCAGGGGGAACGAAAGAACAAGCTGCACTGTAACTTATCCTGCTTTGTTGTCATCTGTGTAAAGCCAAAGACAAATATCCAAAGCATGGTAAATAATTGTTTTCTACCTGTAATCTGGCATATTCAGCTCAGGCATAAGTATAGGCAGTGTTGTTTTCAGCCATACATACAGTGCCTTCAGAAAGTAGTCATACCCTTTGACAGCCTGAATTCACACCCCTGAGTCAATACATGCTAGAAAATCACATTTGGCAGCTGTGAGTCTTTCTGGGTAAGTTTAAGAGCTTTGCACACCTTGATTTTACAATATTTGCATTTTTAAAATTCATCAAGCTCTGTCAAGTTGGTTGTTGATCATTGCTAGACAGCATTTAAGTCTGGCCATAGATTTGAGCCGATTTTATTCAAAACTAGGAGACTCATTCAATGCAACACTATTGTAGATACTTGGCCTTGTGTTTTAGGTTATTGTCCTGCTGAAAGGTGAATTTTCTCCCAGTGTCTGAAAACCATGTTTTTCCTCTAGGATTTTTCCTGTGCTTAGCTCTATTCTGTTTCTTTTTATCCCAAAAAGTGCTGAGGAGTATTTCAGTCTGTAATAAAGCCCTTTTGTGGGAAAAAAATAAAATTCTGATTGGTTGGCCCCGACTGCCAAGTCATGTGAAAGCCAGAGATTAGGGCCTAATGAATTTCTTTTATATGAACTGTAACTCAGTAAAATCTTTGAAATTGTTGCGTTTATATTTTTTGTTCAGTATACAATGTTGTTGATCCACTGGTTATATCCTATCACAGCCTTTAAACTCTAACCGTTTTAAAAGTCACCATCATGGTGAAATCCCTGAGGGGTTTACTTTCTCGCCAGCAACAGAGTTAGGAAGGATGCCTGTATCTTTGTAGTGACTGGGTGTATTGATACACCATCCAAAGTGTAATTAACACCGTGCTCAATGGGATATCCTGTCTTTTTTATTTTACCCATCTACCAATAGGTGCCTTTTTTTGCTAGGCATTGGAAAACCTCCCTGTGTGTGGTTGAATCCGTTTGAAATTCACTGTTCGACTGAGGGATGTTACAGATCTGTACCCCACACACAGAAGAGGTAGTCATTAAAAATAAAAGTTAAACACTAGTCCATGCAACTTACTAAGCAAAGTTTTACTCTTGAACTCATTTAGGCATACCATTAAGGGTTGAAAACTTGATTCAAGACATTTCAGCTTTTCATTTGTAAAACATAATTCCATTGTGGGGTGTTGTGTGTAGGCCAGTGGCCATCTCAATTTAATCAGTTTTAAATTCAGGTGTGACAAAATGTGTCAAGTCAAGGGGTTTGAATACTTTTTGAAGGCACTGTATGCTAGCTAAGCCCATATGAAAGTGTGCATTTTACAACACACTGTCCTCCGTACAACACTGTTCATATGACAGAAATATACAACCGTGGGAAAAGACAGTGATCAGAAACTGACCTGTAGTCTATAGAAGTTCACATGAGAGTGGTGAAGGCCTCGCTCTTCAAGTTTGAGAAATTACTTTAAAATAATTTACATTTATTCAGATGAAGGCCAACAAGCCATAATGTCAAGGATTTTAACAAAGTACTTAAAAAAAACTCAAGCAACCTATTAATTCCTATACTGTAGATGTAAGATCCAAAACACACACACTCCTGGGTTCTATTCTCTATGAATGAAACCGAGGCAAACGGGCCAAAACTGGGACGGACGACATGAACTTGTCCCATTAATAAACCCTTGCTTTTGATTTTAGTTGCAAAACGTTTTGCAACAGTGTGCACTAATGAATATGACCCTGTACTACTTACGTGGACTTGATGGTAATACACCGCTCCTGCTCGTCTTTGCGTGTGTCTGTGAAGCGAGTCTCTCCGGCGCGAGACCCTGCAATGATCCCAGCTTTAGACACCAGGGAGTCCGTCAGCGTGGACTTGCCGTGGTCCACGTGAGCGATCACAGACATGTTACGGATGTTGGACTTCTTGTCCATGATCGCACGGATCTGGTCCACTGTAAAGTTCACCTGAAGAGCACAGATCAATCAAGACATTGTAAAAAAAACAATATGCTCTCGTCTTGATGACTAGCCCGGCTAAATAAAAGGGTTAATTCAGTCATTTGGGGGGGTGGGGCGAACCCTAACTCACGTATGTCAAATGCTCACTTACGTCTCCCAATGACATGCATGACTATGGGACTCTTTACACTACTTTGAAGACACAAACTAGGTCCAAGTGAGATAATTGCATAGTGTAAAGAGATCAAGATTCAAATCTCTTTAAGGGATACCTCCGGAGGTAATGTGGGAGACATATTCACCACATACCCTCTGAGGAGTAGTGTAAAGATAATGGCTCTCCCACATCACATCTCCCTGGAAGAATTACCTTAAATACCAGTAGACAGCATTTTTGCTGTTAACAAAAATGTGAATCATTGCACAACACTATATACAATATGGTTTAGATGAAAAGCTCCTGTATTGCTATCATTATTTTGGTTATTTATTATGGTACACTGTACTCACGTGAAGCAAGACTGTAGCTTAGGCCACACCATACCCAAGGCTAGTGTGAAAAGTAGCAAATCTGATGTTAGAAAAATATCTGACATAGTTTATTAAATGTAAATGTTACTACACCCAACACGTTGACTGATGATCTAGCTCTTTTAGAAGGCACATCAGTGTGGGATGCTGACATTTGCCTTAGCTTAGGCTTAGTCAGACATCTGGTCATATGGGGTGAGGTGGTATGTCATATCTTGGTGGGTGGGTGGCATGACACTATGTAGAATAGAACGGTCTGGCTCACAGACTTGAATTTCACCCATTACTCTATTTTAGGGAGAGACCACCAACATATGCTGTTTTACTTGTTGACACTAAAATTATCGATTATCCTTTGAACTGAACGGGTCAGCGCTAGTTCATAAACCGTCCTAGACCTTTGAAATATGATGTGTTATAAGTCATCTGGACAATGAGTAAAAATGAATCCAAGGCTGAAAAACTGCCAAAGGAAGTTCATTAAAGAGCATGGTCATTACACAGGTGCTGGGGAAAATAATAGGCCACTAAAACACAACACAATAACACAGATGTCTCAATTTAAGGGAGCATGCAATTGGCATGCGGACTGCAGAAATGTCCACCAGAGAATGTAATGTTCGTTTCAATACCATATGTCTCCAATGTCATTTTAGAGAACTTGGTAGTAAGTCCAACTGGCCTCAACTGTAGACTAGAACTGATGCCTCGTGGCTTTATGCTGCCATCTATTGGAAATATTTAGCAATTAAAAGTTATTAATTTACAGCAGACCGTAAAGACACTGGAGGCAACTTAGAAATAATGTATATTTTCATATTATTTGAGATCAGTCTCAAACCTGCCCCACTTACCCTTATTTCTTTTATCGTCTCATCACCTCTCCTGAGCCTGTCGGTTCTGGTCCTTCGTCCTCCAAAACTTGACCTGCCAAACCCCGCGTCTTAACCCGGAAGCCAGCTGCACCAATGTGTTGGAGGAAACACTGTTTAACTGACTACCAGAAGTCAACCTGCAGGCACCCGGCCCGCCACAAGGAGTCGCTAGAGCACAATAAGCCAAGTAAAGCCCCCCCAGCCAAACCCTCCCCTAACCCGGACGATGCTGGGCCAATTGTGCGCCGCCCTATGAGACTCCCATTCACGGCCGGTTGTGACACAGCCTGGGATTGAACCTGGGTCTGTAGTGACCTTAAACCGACGCGCCACTCGGAAGGCCCCAGCCCCACCTATCCTACGCCAATTGCTGGAGTTTCACCGAGGTTACTTGGTCACACCCAGTTCAAACCACATACCTAATATAATGTTTACATACCCTACATTATTCATAGTACATATATAATGTACTCTATATAATCTACCGCATCTTTATGTAATACATGTATCACTAGCCACTTTAACTATGCCACTTTGTTTACATACTCATCTCATATGTATATACTGTACGATACCATCTACTGTATCTTGCCTATGCTGCTCTGTACCATCACTCATATCTTTATGTACATATTCTTTATCCCCTTATACACACACACACAAGTGTAAGGTAGTAGTTTTGGAATTGTTAGTTAGATTACTTGTTGGTTATTACTGCATTGTTGGAACTAGAAGCACAAGCATTTCGCTACACTCGCATTAACATCTGCTAACCATGTGTATGTGACATAAAATTTGATTTGGATTTGAAATAAATTAAATAAAATGTGGCTTGTTTATCAACTGTTTTGCCTTGCAATAATAAAATACCATTACAAAAACAAATCATTTAAAAAAGCTAATACTTATAGGTTGATAAAATAACATTTACTACTGGTACTTCTTAGGTATAGCCCCATTTTTTAAATTTTCGCCTAAATTACATACCTAAACCTAACAGTCTGTAACTCAGGCCCTAAAGCAAGGATATGCATATTCTTGGTACCATTTGAAAAGAAACACTTTGAAGTTTGTGGAAATGTGAATTGCATGTAGGAGAATAACAATAGATCTGGTAGAAGAAAATACAAAGAAAAAAAACTTTTCTACCACCATCTTTGAAATGCAAGAGAATTGTTCCAGTTCTAGCCATCACTCTGGTTGTAATTCCAAGTGTCCACAAGATGGCAAAAATGAGTGAACAAGAACACTTTTAATGAGAAGTCCCCAAGTACATTTGGGCGTGATGGGGACATTTGCATTCATATTCCATTTTTCTGTAAAAATATCATCAAATCTGTATACTTGGACTTTGGTTTAGCTTTCCAAGTATTAGTATCCATGTTATAGGATCAACATTTGCAAAACAACCAGTTTTCATAACTCTGAATATTCTTCTACATTGTGTCCAAAAGGAAAAGTCATGCTGTCGCAAAAGGTTAGCGCCTACATTTTGCAACAGAGACGGGGTTTCTGGATACCCACTTAAAACCCAGCTCATTGGCTATCTAGCTAGCTTTGTTTGACCCCGATTGGTGCTTATTTGACAAAGATACAGTCCTTCAAGTGATGGCCGCCCGTGTCATCGGCTGAAGGATATACTACACCCCTAATGAAATAGTGAAGTCTTACCTTCTAGGATATAGACGAATGTGATTTGACTCGTTGAAACAATGTTTTGGGTGAGATTTTCAGATACCTTTCTTGCAAATTGAAATGGAGTGGAAATACAAAAATCAATCATACGTGCTATATGGAACTTTTTAGGATATGAAAAAGGATTTTATCTAACAAAACAACACTTCACATTATCTCTGGAACTCTTTGGATGATACATTCTGAAATCTTGCTCTGATTTAAGTACACATTTCACCTTCAGAGGTGAAGTTATCAATCCTATCGCATTGAAAAAAGTGTTAGGAGCTCCTCAAACAATTGCATGGAATTTTTTCCATAATAGCTACTGTAAATTGTACAGTTATATTAACAATAATTTAAGCTTTCAGCCAATATAAGACATCTATACCGACATTTGTGGTTTCTCTCAAATCTGCATAACGCGGTGCATGATTTATAACTGTCCCGTTAACACATATCCCTATTAACTAGCATAATATTATTAAATCCTAAAATTATGGTTATGGCTAGGGTTAAGTTCTTCCGGCAAACAGTATGGTTTATACCTCTTGCTACTCCCTGTGATCATTGGCGGGTAGTACATACGTCATTCGCAACACTCACTGGGCTCAAAATCGGAGGTAGAAAGTGAATCAGATCTACAAATCAATGAGCTAGGCTCATCCATTTGGTTTGCAACTCAGTGAACATGTGCAGCATACGCTCAAGTCGTTGCCTATGAACACAGATTGTAATTTGATGTGTCAGAGCAGCCATTTAGAAACAACAAATCTAAAAATAAAAAGTATTATTTCATAAAACAAATCTGGCAGTTTAAAAAATAATAATAAAACATTTATAAAAAATAAATCAATTAAAAAAAAAATAATAATAATAAAATTAAAATAAAAAAAAAATCGGCCACAACTTCAAAAAGACGGACACCCGTTTTGAGGTGTTATACCTTTTTCTGAAAAAAATATGGTCAGGGGAGTGACCAAGAACCTGATGGTCACTGAGAGCTCCAGAGTTCCTCTGTGGAGATGGAAGTTTCTCCCAGAAGGACAACCATCTCTGCAGCACTCCACCAATCAGGCATTTATGGTAGAGACTGAATCCACTCAGTAAAAAGCACATGACAGCCCACAAAGTTCCTAAAAACTCCCAGACCATGAGAAAGAAGATTCTCTGGTCTGATGAAACCAAGATTGAACTATTTGGCCTGAATGCCAAGCATCATGTCTGGAGGAAACCTGGCACCATCCCTATGGTGAAGCATGGTAGTGGCAGCATCATGCTGTGGAGATATTTTTCAGGGACTGGGATCAAGGGAAAGATGAACGGGGCAAAGTACAAAGAGATCCTTGATGAAAACCTGCTCTAGAGCGCTCAGGACCTCAGACTGGGGCGAAGGTTCACTATCCAACAGGACAACGACCCGAAGCACACAGCCAAGACAACACAGGAGTGGCTTTGGGACAAGTCTCTGAATGTCCTTGAGTGGCCCAGCCAGATCCCGGACTTGTACCTGATCTCTGGAGAGACCAGAGAAAAGCTGTGCAGTGACACTCCACGTCCAACCTGACAAAGCTTGAGAGGATTTGCAGAGAAGAACGGGAGAACCTGACTAACTACAGGTGTGCCACGCTTGTTGCATCATACCCAAGAAGACTTGAGGCTGTAATCACTGCCAAAGGTGCTTCAACGTAGTACTGAGTAAAAGGCCTGAATACTTAGGTAAATGTGATTTTATACATTCGCAAACATTTTTTAAATGGGTTTTACGTTGTCTTTATGGGGTATTGTGTGAAGATTGAGGGGGGGGTCAATTTAATACATTTTAGAATAAGGCTGTAATGTAACAATGTGGAAAAAGTCAAGGGGTCAGAATACTTTCCAAATGCACTGTAGATATGATCCTTCACATTTTCACAAATTCATAGAATTTAGGGGAATTACACATAGTAAAGGCATCTGTAAAAATTCTATAGCAATATTGTGCAGGAAAGCAGCCGTGCTTTTGGATAAATAGACAAGACAGTAAATAAATAAAAACATTGTCCAGGACCGGAGTCTAAGCGGACGTGCTACAGCCAATCAGAGCTACAGTACACCTATACGTAAATAATCAATTTACCACACTGGCCTGCCATCATTCACTTTGAACTGAGAATTACAGGCAGTAGCCACAGCTCAAATTAAGATTGTTGGCGAATGTGTTCTAACAGCCACCTGAATGGATTTGTGCAAATATGTAAATACCAAGGGAGTCCTCTTACATTTGGGAACGTCACAGTCCTATTGATCAAATTAACATGAACAAAAAGGTAGGCTCTCTCTCCCTCACTTATGCACATCAACGAATGCTAGCCAGAGGAGCTAAAAGTCTTGAGGGAACATTAGATGAACCTTCTCAAACTTTCAGCGAGTTGCTGTCAAAATTGCACTGATAAACAGTGGGAAGTAGTAGCCTGCTCATCCTTCTGCAGCTTGCCCCAACCCACATTTTTAACAACTAAATGGGAACATTCGCACGGACCATATTGGAGAAAACAAAAGTGAATTCACAGCACGCACTCAAAATGTATTGTAGTCGAGTAGCCAACCTAGGCTACTGCTCAAATGTTGTAATAATAGGCTTGCTTGTTTCTAATTCAGGCTGTAAGTAGTAGATGACAACTAATTTACACTCGCTTGTGTGTCCTAGTCAGCCCACAGGCCTTGTGCATGCTGAATGGGTGAAGGCAGCAAACAATGTACAGGCCAGCTGTGATTTACAACCTGATAGCAATATTTTTTTGGAATACCAAGAAATGTATTGAACTGCATCCATTTTTTCTGCCAACAATACCTTACTGTATGTCATGGGATTTTAAGTCAAATAGAACCAACCTATTTTAAAACCTCTTATAAAGTTGGTTTTGAAGCATAAACCAGGAATTTGATATTTCTGACTGATATGATTCTCATATCTGCAAAGTAGTTTAAACATTCAGTTCCACTTTAACTTACCTGAGGTAAGCTTTGGCATGGGTCCCCAGATCCTCAAAAAGTTATACAGTTGCACCATCCTGACCAGTTGCATCACCGCCTGGAATGGCAACTGTTCGGCATCACTACAGTAAGGCACTACAGTACATCACTGGGGCCAGGTTTCCTGCCATCCAGGACCTATATACACACTAGGCTGTGTCATAGGAAGGCCCCAAAATGGTCAAAGACTCCAGTCATAGACATTCTCTTTGCTACCGCATGGCAAGCGGTACCGGAGCACCAAGTCTAGGTCCAAAAGGCTCCTTTAACTTCTTTTACCCCAAAGCCATAAGACTGCTGAACAATTAATTTTAAAAAATGGCCACCCAGACAATTTACATTGTTCTTATGCTGCTGTTACTTGCTGCTTATTATCTATGCAGTCACTTTACATGTACAAATTACCCTCGACTAACCTGTACCCCCTCACATTGACTTGGTACCAGTACCCCCGTATATAGCCTTGTTATTGTATTATTTTTTAACTTTCCTTTATTTAGTAATTATTTCCTTAACTATTTCTTGAACTGCATTGTTGGTTATGGGCTTGTAAGTAAGCATTTCAGAGTAAGGTCGACACTGGTTGTATTCAGCACATGTGAATAATAAAATTAGATGTGAAGCCTACAAGGCAGTGGAGGTTGCTGAGGGGAGGACGGCTCATAAATGGCTGGAGAGGAGCGAATGGAATCAAACACATGGAACCCCAGTATTTCACACGTTCCCACATATTGCGCTCCAGCCATTACCACGAGCCCGTCCCTCCAATTAAGATGCCACCAATCTCCTGTGTTACAAGGTTTACGCGGGTAGATCTCATTGCTAACAATAGAGAAGCTGCAATGTGACGCAGAACAATGGGATGGGAACAGAACGTTCGGGAGGCGAGTTGGTGCCACCGTGTTAATACGAGATGGGGGGGGGGGGGGATTCACTCAAATTATGTCTGTTTTTTCGCGATTACTTCAAAACTACGGGAAGCAGCTGGGGCATACGGTATTATTAAACTGGGCTCCATGGCGGATGCAATAAACTCATTTTAAATCAGATAATGTAAACAGTTAATGTGTCCAGCCTACTATAATAGAAAACGAGGACGCACTAAAGGGAATTGCCCATTGTGCACAACTGCATTACGCTGCACTTGCAGGCCTACATTTTTGCGATTCCAGCACATACCTGTAACTAGCCAATTTCTCCCAAACGAAGTAATGCCATTACATGCCCCCTTTGACCAAATAACTGACGTTTTACTGCTAGGTGGCCAATTTAGAGAACTTGAACATTATGTGCTAGCTAATGTACGTCATTCATTTTCAATTAGACACGGGACACAGTTACCGTTACCAACTGGTTTGAATACCGATGCAATGACACTTGTGAACAGTTAAAGTCCTGTCCTCCCAAAAGCAAAGCGGGTGACAGTTACTTTGTGTAGGGGCCCAGTTACAGACAAGACAACCTCTAAAGATGGCTAACTAGATAATAAAAACCAACATGACAGCTGCGTAGATTCAGACATCCCTCATATTCCTCAAACGAAATTATTATTCAGAGAAATTGGAAGCTTTCAAATCAGTAACTCAAATTGAGGTTTATTTAGCGTTGTCTGCCGCGGTGTTCTAAACATCGTCATGCCGTTCGAACAGATGGAGCATCCATCTTCGGTTCGGAGGCTGCTTCACCCGGCCCGGTTAATTTCACCGGTCACGGACGAAGCGACATGAGCCAACTCTTTACCCACTGACAACACAGATTTTCCGGTTCACCTAATTACGGTAAAACACTTCAAACTCGACTTACCATTTTGCCTGATGTTCGTAGATGAACTTGTTGGTCAAATGAACACTGCGAATACACCGCCTTCCTCGTCCAAGGCAAGGCAGGAAAGAGAACGCTTATGACAGCCTACGCTGCATTGTAATCACGTTTATTTGATAAACTCGGTGTAGTAGCCCTTCGCCACCGAACGGGGCGGGCTTAGTTATGGGCGAGTTCTTTCCCGGGCCGACCCCATCCCCCAAACGTTTTCATTTGCGGAGGCTTTCCAGACAGACAAGCTGTGGGCAAGAGCCGCGCTCATAAAGTTCAGTGGGTTCGCCTGGGCAGGTTCAGTACAAAAAAAAACGTTTTGGAACGTTGGTAGAGATGACATTAATTATTCTGACATGAATCCTTAGAATCAGATAGGCATGTTTGTTCACGTTCTATATTTATATCTGAATGTTGGCCAATGTTGTCTGCGTTCTCCAGTTGAACGCGGCCCTGGTACCCCCTTGTCCCAATTTATGTGAAGCTAGCCACAATAACGACTACCAACAATAGGGAAATTGGAGGTCGATCCTTCAAAATAAATTCAAAGTCCCTAATTGAACGCGATGCAAACGTATACAAATAGTGTAATTGTGCCATATTTGAACAATATAATTCTAAACAAGGTTGAAAGGTTGTTACATAATTTAAAATGAAATACAATAATTCATTAGTTTGACAATAAACATAAAAGGCTGTTGAAATACCATTGTGGATGTATTAGACTGCATAATTGCATTGGAGGCATACTTACCCTAAAACTTCAATTAACTGCTGTCTCAAAAGCCGCCTGTCCCTTTCAGCTGGGCAATGACACACATTGCAGCAAATAAAGGCATGTTTCAAATAAACAGCAAGTCAAATAAAATCACATTTTATTTATCACATGCACCAAATAAAACTGGTGTAAACTTTACTGTGAAATGCTTGTTTACAAACCCATCCCAACAGAGCTAAAAATATATATATAATATACAAAAGTAACTAACACAAGGAATAAAATCAAATGCACAATAATTTAGCTATATAGAGTGAACAGTCTATTGCTTGGGTTTCTGGAGTCTTGGGCAATTTCTTGGGCATTCCTCTGAAACAGATATAGAGGTCCTGAATAGCAGGGAGGTCGACCCCAGTTATGTTCTTGGCTGTCGGCATCACCCTTTGTAGCGCTTTGCGGTCAAGGACAGTGTAATTGCCATACCAAGTGGTGATGCAGCCAGTCAAGATGCTCTCGATGGTGCAGCTGTAGAAGTTTTCGAGGATCTGAGGGCCCATACCAAATATTTTCAGCCTCCTGAGTCTAAATGAATTGTTTACCAGGTTACCATGAATTACCATTAATTCTTTACAAGGTTTAATGTTTGATTTGTTGCATTAAATAATTCAGTAATGACTCAACAAAAATGATGGCAATCATCCGTTTTCATCGCCAGTAAGAAACTGCCATTTGCTGCTAACAGCTGGGAACACCTAGCTAACTGACAAGTACAAGAACTGTCAACAACTTCGGTTGTTGACAGACCCACGGAAATCGGCCGTCGTCCTCTAGTGGCGAAAGTAAGAACTGCCATAAATGCACAGCCGAAAAGAGGAGAATAATTATTCTGTCAAGGATTTTTTTATTTTTATTATTATTATTATTATTTTTTAAATAGAGGTATACCAAGACAAAATAAACGGGGCACAGTGTGTAAATGATAACACATTAGTGGAGGAAATGAAGAAATAGATTAAAATGCTGGAAATTAATTCTGGAATTAAACGATTAACTATGCAAATGAGCAAAAGCTGTGTACATTAATGAAATAGACGCCTGGCTCAAATAGAAGCCTGTCTCTAATAAGCGCATGTTGTATTCAGTGATTTAAGCAAATAAACGCCTGGGCTATTAATTGAAGTTTAAAATATGTGGCTCATTTCAAAGTGTTTCCAGAGTCCTGTAGTAAAAGATATGACACTAATACTTGTGTAAACTCTGCATAGTTGTGTTCTGTGGGTGGCACTGAGTAGGCTGATACACCATTTTATGGGTGCACAATCTATAGAGTTCAATATGCAGTCTAATGGAATTTCAACAGTTATTTTCTGTTTCTTGTCAAAATAATTTATTATTATATATGACTTTAAATTATGCAACAGCATTCCAACCTTGTTTTAATAATTATATAGTTCAAAAATGGAACGATTGCACTATTTGATTTCGTTTGTGTCACTTTTAATGTGGGACTTTTATTCTGAAACCGCACCGCAAATTCCACACATGGAGAATGACAGCAACCGGTGACCATAGCCCAAAAGAGTAAACAAACATTTTCGACGTGTGGAAAGTTAATGCTATAACACCATCATGCATAAAACGTATTTACAGTCATCATAAATTAATAACCCCAAAATGTATAAGAAAACAAATATAGCTTGAGTGGGAAAAACACAGTTACATGATGCAGAACTGCTGAAGTATCACCATGCATGCTACGTTGTGTTGGATGGAATGCGAATGCACCTCAACCAATGAAAACCTGTGGTGGGCGGGGCCGGATCAGGCAGCTTCCGCCCACAGCAGACCAGCCATGTTCAGTGTGCTGCGGTGAGGGGTACTTTGAGCGGGGCGACTTGCTATGACCAGGCTATGACATGTAATACAGGCACGAAATCCACACGGAGGCACTATTAGTCCAAAAATATTTTGTCAATTCACATAGTTTCCAGTTAATAAATGGAACACAATCTGTCTCACTCCAAAATAATATGTTGCATGGTAGATTATAAAATTGGTCTACCCTCCATAATCTTTATAAAGATTGGCACACACAGAAACAGGCAAAGCGTAAATAAGGGACTAAGATTGAATCAAACTAAACCGGCTCTGACGCACGTCGGATGTGGCAGGGTTTGCAAACTATTACGGACTACAAAGTAAAGCCCAGCTGCAAGCTGCCCAGTGACACAAAGGAGGTGATTGTGGAATACAGGAAAAGGAGGGCCGAGCACGCCCCCATTCTTCATCGACAGGGCTGTAGTGGAGCAGGTGGAGAGCTTCAAGTTCCTTGGTGTTCACATCACCAACAAACTATCATGGTTCAAACAAACCAAGACAGTCGTGAAGAGGGCACGACAACTTCTATTCCCCCTCAGGAGATTGAACAGATTTGGCATGGGTCCTCAGATCCTCAAAAAGTTCTACAGCTACACCATCGAAAGCATCCTGACTGGTTGCATCATCGCCTGGTATGGGTACTGCTTGGCCGCTGACCGCAAGGACCTACAGAGGGTAGCTCTGTACATCACTGGGGCCAAGCTTCCTGCCATCCAGGATCTCTATACCAGGCGGTGTCAGGGGAAGGCCCTAAAAATTGCCAAAAACTCCAGCCACCCTAGTCATAGACTGTTCTCTCTACTACCACACAGCAGGCGGTACCGGAGTGCTAAGTGTAAGTTCAAAAGGCATCTGAACAGCTTCTACCCCCAAGCCATAAGACTGCTTAACATCTAATCAAATGGCTATCTCAATTACCTCGACTAACCTGTACCCCCGCACATTGACTCAGTCCTGGGACCCCCTGTATATAGCCTTGTCATAGTTATTTTATTGTTGTTCTTTAATTTTGTAATTTAATTTGTCAATATTTTTTCTTAACTCTTATTGTTCTTAAAACTAAATTGTTGGTTAAGGGCTTGTAAGTAAGCATTTCACGGTAAGGTCCTGTAGTAAAAGCTATGACACTAATATTTGTGTAAACTCTGCATAGTTGTGTTCTGTGGGTGTCACTGAGTAGGCTGATACCCCATTTTATGGGTGCACAATCCATAGAATTCAATATGCAGTCTAATGGAATTTCAACAGTTATTTACTGTTTCTTGTCAAACTAATTAATTCTTATATATGACTTTAAATTATGCAACAACATTCCAACCTTGTTTTAATAATGATATAGTTAAAAAATGGAACGATTGGACTATTTGTATTCGTTTGCGTCACTTTTTATGTGGAACTTTTATTCTGAAACCGCACTGTAAATTCCACAAATGGAGAATGACAGCAACCGGTGACCATAGCCCAAAGGAGTAAACAAACATTTTCGACCTGTGAAAAGTGAATGCTATAACACCATCATGCATAAAGTGTTGTATTTGTATTCAACGCATCTAACAAATCAAAATGGTTTTGATTTGATTTGAGAAACATAAAAGGATTTGATAGGATACGTATTATGGTAGCTTCTTACCCTCTGATAGGGATGGTAAGACTTTTTATCAGTATTATTTATTTACTGAACCTTTATTTTAATAGGGAAGACATATTGAGACCTAGGTCTCTTTTTCAAATGTGCCCTGCATGATACAACATAAATATACATATTATACACACACCACATTTTTTTTAAACATAAAAAAATACATATATATATATATATACACACAGTACCAAATCAAATCAAATTGTATTTGTCACATACACATGGTTAGCATATGTCAATGCTAGTGTAGTGAAATGCTTGTGCTTCTAGTTCCGACCATGAAGAAATATCTAACAAGTAATCTAAAAGTTAAAAGTTTGCACACGCCTACTCATTCAAGTTTTTTTTTTTTGCTATTTTCTACATTGTGGAATAATAGTGAAGACATCAAAACTATGACAAACACACATGGAATCATGTAGTAAGCAATAAGGTGTTAAACAAATCAAAATATATTTTATTTTTGAGATTCTTCAAAGTAGCCACCCTTTGCCTTGATGACAGCTTTGCACAACTCTCTCAACCAGCGTAACCTGGAATGCTTTTCCAACAGTCTTGAAGGAGTTCCCATATATGCTGAGCACTTGTTGGCTGCTTTTCCTTCACTCTGCGGTCCAACTCATCCCAAACCATATCAATTGCATTGAGGTTGGGTGATTGTGGAGGCCATGTCATGTGATGCAGCAGTCCATCATTATCCTTCTTGTTCAAATAGCCCTTACACATCCTGGAGGAGTGTTGGGTCATTATCCTGTTGAAAAACAAATGATAGTCCCATTAAGCGCAAACCAGATGGGAGGGCGTATCGCTGCAGAATGCAGTGGTAGCCATGCTGGTTAAGTGTGCCTTGAGTTCTAATTACATCACAGACAGTTCCACCAGCAAAGAGCCCCCACACCATCACACCTCCTCCTCCATGCTTCACAGTCGGAACCACACATGCGGAGATAATCCGTTCACCTACTCTGCGTCTCACAAAGACACGGCGGTTGGAACCAAAAATCTCAAATTTGGACTCAAAAGACAAAGAGAGATTTCCACTGGTCTGATGTCCATTGCTTGTGTTCCTTGGCCCAAGGAAGTCTCTTATTATTATTGGTGTCTTTTAGAAGTGGTTTCTTTGCAGCAATTTGACCATGAAGGCCTAATTCCCGCGGTCTCCTCTGAACAGTTGAGATATGTCTGCTACTTGAACTCTGTGAAGCATTTATTTGGGATGCCATTTCTGAGGCTAGTAACTCAAATGAACTTATCCTCTGCAGCAGAGGTAACTCTGGGTCTTCCTTTCCTGTGGCGGTCCTTATGAGAGCCAGTTTCATCATAGTGCTTGATGGTTTCTGTAACTGTACTTGAAGAAACTTGATCTTGACATTTTCTGCATTGACTTACCATTGACCATGTCTTAAAGTAATGATGGACCGTAATTTCTCTTTGCTTATTGGAGCTGTTCTTGCCATAATATGGACTTGGTGTTTTACCAAATAGGGCTATCTTCTATATATCACCCCTATCTTGTCACAACACAACTGATTCACTCAAATGCATCAAGGAAATAAATTCCACAAATTAACTTAGCAAGGCACACCTGTTAATTGAAATGCATTCCAGGTGACTACCTCATTGAAGCTGGATGAGAGAATGCCAAGAGTGTGCAAAGCTGTCAAGGTAAAGTGTGACTACCTTTAAGAATCTCAAATACAATATATATTTTGATTTATTTAACTTGTTTTTTGGTTAGTACATAATTCCATATGTGTTATTACATAGTTTTGATGTCTCCTCGATTATTATGCAACGGAGAAAATAGAAAATGGTATGAGTAGGTGTGTCCAAACTTTTGACTGGTACTGCATATTAAAATACAAATACACAGTCATGGAAAGCACAAATAAAACATCACAAATCAACCAGAAAAACAGTTACATTCCTTCACAAATAAGACTCCAATCAAGGCTTAAATGGCCCCTAATGGCACCAGAACGTCAAGATAAAATGTATTTTGAATTTTGTTCCAGCACTACGGTACTTTAAAGCTGAAAGCAGATTTACCAAGCTCGGTGGAGAACCTAGGAACCTCAAGAGTTAACCAATTCTGTGAACAGTGTCTATACTTCAACAGCTAAATTAGATAAGACACACTTTTATGAAGTAGGGCCCATTATACAAAAAGGGAGTAAAGTATAGATCTACTGGCCAACCTTTTGATACAGGATGCAGGGTTGAGTATCAAAACTGTCAACTATAGCAGAATTATGGGCACCATGGCATCCATAGGTTTACGAGTAGTAGCAGCTGCACTTTGATAAATAATATCACCAAGTTACGCAGGGAACACAACACCCTGCTACACTCAACTCCCCGTGGAGTGAAAGAGGTATGCGACTGTAGATGCAGGTAAGGATGACAAGAGGCAGAATATATTACTGTTTACAGGGAATTTATTTCCTTCCCACAGTAATTTGGGGAAAAGGGGCTGGATGGAACCGACGCAAAGAAAGTTAAAGTTAAAGAGCCCCCTCTCCTACCTTACCTACCCACAACTTACCTACGGTTGAAGTCGGAAGTTTACATACACCTTAGCCAAATATACAGTGGGGCAAAAAAAGTATTTAGTCAGCCACCAATTGTGCAAGTTCTCCCACTTAATAAATAAATAAACCAATTCAATTTTACCCAGAAACTCACTAATGAAAATGTGGTTGCCATTCAGTGAGGAAATATAGCCTGGTCCCAGATCTGTTTGTGCACTTGCTATAAGACGTTGGCAAGAAAGCAGAAACAGACAGACACTCAGGCAAGCCTAAAAAAAATCAACCATCGCACTGATTTAAAAGTGAATGGTGTCAGGACCCGGTTACAAACCTGGGTCTCCGGAGTGAGAAACAGTCACTTAACCAACTGAGCCACGAATAGACAGCAGAACCCAGAAGATGAGGCAGACACAGCAGTACTTAAGACGGTGTATTTAATAAAGAAAAAAATCCTAAAATACAAAAATTGGCAAATCCAAAAGGTGGTAGGAAAAACACAAAAAGACCTCAAAAGAAACTCACCAAAAATAAACAAAAACAAAAAACAGAATACCACAAGAACGTCACCCGGAATCGACAAGAGCACACAGAACACTAGGGCAGGGTGCTAACATACAAACACAGAGCACAGAACTGAGGGAAACAAAGGGTTTAAATACAATCAGGGGAAACGAGACACAGGTGCAAATAATAATGGGGATCAAGGGAAAAACATAGGGACAAAAAGCACAATGGGGGCAACCCAAAACCGGAACAACCCTGGCCAAATCCTGACAGAATCCCCCCCCTAGGAACGGCTCCTGACGTTCCTACCAGCTCTCTCAGGGTGGAGGACCCTGAACTGACGAATGAGGTCAGGGTCCAGGATGTCTTTGGCAGGAACCCAGGAGCGCTCCTCAGGACCGTAGCCTTCCCAGTCCACCAGATACTGCCAGGACCGCTGCACCCGGCGGGAATCCAGTATCCAGTGGACGGTATAAGCCGGCTGGCCTCCAATGACACGAGGCGGAGGGGGAGGTCTGTCTGCCGGGACAAGGGGAGAAAAACAACAGGTTTTAACAATGACACATGAAATGTGGGATTAATCTTAAGGGATCTGGGTAAGTGTAGGCGATAAGAAACTGGGTTAACTCTCCTGGCAACCTTGAAGGGACCGATGTATTTTTGGGACAGCTTGCGAGACTCCACCCGTAGAGGTAAGTCTCTTGTGGAAAGCCAGACTCTCTGGCCGGGGCGCAGGGTAGGCCCGGGACGGCGACGTCTGTTGGCTTGTTGTTGATACCTCTGTGAGGAACGCATCAGATTAAGACGGGTCTTCCTCCACATAAGCCGACAGCGTCTGACGAACCTCAAGGCTGAAGGCACTCTGACTTCTGCCTCCTGGTCCGGGAACAATGGAGGAGCATAGCCAAACTGACACTCGTGCGGGGACATACCAGTGGAGGAGGAGCGCAAGGTGTTGTGCGCGTATTCGGCCCAAACAATAAAGGATGACCATGTGGACGGGTTGTCACGAGTCATACATCGGAGGGTGGTTTCCAGCTCTTGATTCATCCTCTCTGTTTGGCCGTTGGACTCCGGATGGTACCCTGAAGATAGACTGGCAGAAGCCCCCATGAGTTGGCAGAAGGCCTTCCAAAACCTTGAGGCGAACTGGGGACCTCTGTCAGAAACCACATCTTGAGGAATGCCGAAGACTCGGAACACATGATTAATTACCAACTCAGCCGTTTCCTTGGCAGAAGGTAACTTAGTCAGAGGGACGAACCTGGCCGCCTTTGAAAACCTGTCGATTATGACTAGGATAGTAGTATTGCCATGGGATGGAGGAAGTCCAGTAATAAAGTCCAATGAGATATGGGACCAGGGTCTGTGGGGAACAGGTAAAGGGTGAAGGAGTCCTTGAGGGCGGAGGTGAGAAGATTTGCCCTGGCAGCACACGGGGCAGGCATTGACAAAAGTGGCAACGTCTTCTCTTATGGTAGGCCACCAGAACTTACGCTGGATGAACTCCAAGGTGCGACCTACGCCCGGATGACAGGTGAGGCGAGAGGAGTGCCCCCACAGAAGGACCTGAGTCCTCACTGCTTTGGGGACAAACAACCGATTGGCAGGGCCTCCTTTAGGGTCCGGTTCGCTAGCTTGAGCACGTCTCACGGTATCCTCAACTTGCCACGAGATCGGAGCCACAATCTTAGCAGCAGGAAGGACAGGCATGTCCGTGTCATCTCAAATGGCAGGAGCGTAGACTCGGGACAGGGCATCCGGTTTTAGATTCTTCGACCCGGGCCGATAGGTGAGGATAAACTGGAATCGATTGAAGAAAAGAGACCATCTAGCTTGTCTAGAGTTCAATCGCTTCGCCTGCTGGATATACTCCAGATTTTTGTGGTCCGTAAGCACTTGAAACGGGTGAGAAGCCCCCTCGAGCCAGTGTCTCCATTCCTTCAATGCCATCTTAACCGCTAGGAGTTCACGATCCCCCACATCGTAGTTCCTCTCAGTCGGGGTAAGCCGGTGTGAGAAGAAAGCGCACGGATGAAGCTTCTTGTCTTCACCCCTCTGAGACAGGACAGCTCCAACACCAACCTCTGATGCGTCTACCTCCACCACAAATGGTTCATCCGTAGTCGGTAGTATCAGGATGGGAGCAGAGAGGACGCGCTGCTTGAGTCCTTGGAAGGCCGTCTCAGCTTCTCTTCCCCACAAAAACCTTGCATTGCCACCTTTGGTTAAAGCTGAGAGAGGAGCTGCCACCAAACTGAAGTTCTTGATGAACTTGCGGTAAAAGTTTGTGAAGCCCAGGAAACGCTGAACATCCTTAACGGATTTGGGGGTGGGCCAATCCGCTACCGCCCCTACCTTCCTAGGGTCCATTTGGACTCGACCGGGTTCCACTACAAATCCCAGGAATTGTACTCGGGATGAATGGAATTCACATTTTTCCGGCTTAACGTACAGATGGCTGTCCAGGAGGCGTTTGAGTACTTGTCTGACATGCTTAGTGTGTTCTTGAAGGGAGCTCGAAAAGATGAGGATGTCATCCAAGTAAACGAACACAAATATGTTAAGCATATCCCTAAGCACATCGTTTATGAGCGCTTGGAACACCGCTGGGGCGTTGGTCAGGCCGAAGGGCATCACCAAGTATTCATAGTGACCAGTAGGCGTGTTGAAAGCGGTCTTCCACTCGTCACCAGGTCTGATCCGCACAAGATGGTATGCGTTCCGCAGGTCAAGCTTAGTGAAAACAACTGCTTCCTGGAGCAGCTCGAAGGCTGTGGCCATAAGGGGTAGCGGGTAACGGTTACGGACGGTTATGTCATTGAGTCCCCGGTAGTCGATGCAAGGACATAATCCACCGTCTTTCTTGGCCACAAAGAAAAACCCTGCTCCCGCCGGGGAGGTGGATGGACGCATGAGGCCTGCTTCCAGAGCGTCCTTGATGTAGGTATCCATAGCAGCTCGTTCGGGTGGAGATAGGGAAAAGATCCGACCCCTGGGGGGGCAAATGCCCGGAAACAGGTCGATGGGGCAATCGTAAGGTCTATGGGGTGGTAGCATGGTGGCCCTCTGTTTGCTAAACACCAGTTTGAGGTCATGGTAACACTCAGGAACTCGGGTCAGGTCGATGGATTCTAAAGACTCGGGAGTAGAACTCGGAATTCTGGAAAATACAAGTAGCTTGGCACGTAGGACCCCACTGCTTGATAGTGCCCACAGACCAGTCGATGTGAGGGTTATGGCTGTGAAGCCAGGGGTATCCAAGGACGAGAGGGAACTCGGAACAGGAGATCAAATGAAAGTTCATCAATTCCTGGTGTTGTGAAACTGAAAGTCTCAAGGAGGTAGTGACATGAGTGACAAGTCCAGATCCCAAAGGGCTTCCATCCAATGTAGTAACCCTCATGGGGTCACTTAGAGGTTCAGAGGGAACGCCATTCTCCTTCGCCCAGACACCATCCATGAAGTTACCTGCGGCTCCAGAGTCTACCAAGGCTTGAAGGTGAAGCTTGTGGTTGTCCCAGGAGAGGGTGACTGGAATGAGCAGACGGGAGTTGGACGGATGGGAGGAGGTTATGTTTCCCGTTACAGTTCCTCCCGGTCTGTACGGGACAGAGCGTTTCCCTGGAGCCCGGGACACGTGGAACGGAAATGGCCCGGTTTGCCGCAATATAGACAGCGTCGCTCCCTCATCCGGCGGTCTCTCTCAGCCTGGGAGATGCGTCCAATCTGCATGGGTTCCGGTGGAGCCAGCGATGATAAAGGTGGGGACTCGGAGCTGGGACTGATAGGGGCTAGAGGTCTACGGTTGAGTTCTCTCTCTCTCAGACGCTGGTCAATGCGTGAGGCCAACTTGATCAGGGACTCGAGATTGTCCGGTGGTTCCCGAGTGGCCAGTTCATCTTGGATAGTGTCGGAAAGGCCTTTCAGAAAGCACACCGTGAGCGCCTCGTTGTTCCAGCCACTCGCTGCTGCCACCGTGCGGAACTGGATGGCATAGTCCGTCACGCTGCGCCAACCTTGATGGAGAGTCAGGAGCTGTTTGACTGAGTCAGAACCACTGCTTGGGCCTTGAAACACTCGTTTGAATTCCTCAGCAAAGGCAGAGTAGCTGGCACAGCAGGAACTATGGGCATCCCACACAGCAGTAGCCCAGGCCAGAGCTTTTTCCGACAGCAGGGTGATGATATATGCGATCTTAGACCGGTCGGTGGGAAACGACGAGGGTTGCAGCTCAAAGGAGAGAGAACATTGAGTGAGAAAGCCTTTACAAGCACTTGGATCACCTGAGAACCGTTGGGGAGGTGGAAGACGAGGTTCAGCCAGGGGGTTAACTGCCATGGGTACGTGAACCTGAGGTACTGGGACGGGAACTGTTGCCGGGGTAAGTTGATCAGATATTTGCTTAATGGAAGTCAGCATCTCCGACAGAAGATGAGAATGTCTAGCCATTAAGGCCTCTTGCTGAACCAGGGCGGCTTCGTGGCGTTGGACAGTCTCCTGGTGGTGGGACAGCGTGGCAAAAGGTCCTGGGAACTGGCTGCCTCTGGGTTCATTTTTGGCTCTGTGTTTCTGTCAGGACCCGGTTACGAACCTGGGTCTCCGGAGTGAGAAACAGTCACTTAACCAACTGAGCCACGAATAGACAGCAGAACCCAGAAGATGAGGCAGACACAGCAGTACTTAAGACGGTGTATTTAATAAAGAAAAAAATCCTAAAATACAAAAATTGGCAAATCCAAAAGGTGGTAGGAAAAACACAAAAAGACCTCAAAAGAAACTCACCAAAAATAAACAAAAACAAAAAACAGAATACCACAAGAACGTCACCCGGAATCGACAAGAGCACACAGAACACTAGGGCAGGGTGCTAACATACAAACACAGAGCACTGAACTGAGGGAAACAAAGGGTTTAAATACAATCAGGGGAAAAACGAGACACAGGTGCAAATAATAATGGGGATCAAGGGAAAAACATAGGGACAAAAAGCACAATGGGGGCATCTACTGACCAAAACCCGGAACAACCCTGGCCAAATCCTGACAGAATGGTATCTTGTTTCTGTGACAATACAGCCATTACAGGCCTCTCTCATCTTTTTAAGTGGGAGAACTTGCACAATTGGTGGCTGACTAAATACTTTTTTGCCCCGTTGTATATATATATATATATATATATATATATATATATATATATTTTTTTACCCCTTTTTCTCCCCAATTTTGTGGTATCCAATTGTTTAGTGGCTGCTATCTTGTCTCATCGCTATAACGGGCTCGGGAGAGACGAAGGTTGAAAGTCATGCGTCCTCCGATACACAACCCAAGCCGCACTGCTTCTTAACACAGCGCCATCCAACCCAGAAGCCAGCCACACCAATGTGTCGGAGGAAACAGCGTGCACCTGGCAACCTTGGTTAGCGCGCACTGCGCCCGGCCCGCCACGGGAGTCGCTGGTGCGCGATGAGACAAGGAGTTCCCTACCAGCCAAACCCTCCCTAACCCGGACGACGCTAGGCCAATTGTGCATCACCCCACGGACCTCCCGGTCGCGGCCGGATCCGTCAGAGCCTGGGCGCAAACCCAGAGTCTCTGGTGGCACAGCTGGCGCTGCAGTAACTGCGCCACCCGGGAGGCCAGCCAAATACATTTAAACTCAGTTTCACAATTCCTGACATTTAATCCTAGTAAAAAGTCCCTGTCTTAGGCCAGTTAGGATCACCACTTTATTTTAAGAATGTGAAATGTCAGAATAATAGTAGAGAGAATGATTTATTTATGCTTTTATTTCTTTCATCACATTCCCAGTGGGTTAGAAGTTTGAAAACACTCAATTAGTATTAGGTAGCATTGCCTTTAAATTGTTTAACTAGGGTCAAATGATTTGGGTAGCCTTCCACAAGCTTCCCACAATAAGTTGGGTGAATGTTGACCCATTCCTCCTGACAGAGCTGGTGTAACTGAGCCAGGTTTGTAGGCCTCCTTACTTGCACACACGTTTTCAGTTCTGCCCACAAATGTTCTATAGGATTGAAGTCACGGCTTTGTGATGGCCACTCCAATACCTTGACTTTGTTGTCCTTAAGCCATGTTGCCACAACTTTGAAAGTATGCTTGGGGTCATTGTCCATTTGGAAGACCCATTTGCGACCAAGCTTGAACTTCCTGTCTGATATCTTGAGATGTTGCTTCAATATATCCACATAAATTCCCTTCCTCATGATGCCATCTATTTTGTGAAGTGCACCAGCCCCTCCTGCATCAAAGCACCCCCACAACATGATGCTGCCACTCCCGTGCTTCACGGTTGAGATGGTGTTCTTCGGCCAGCAAGCCTCCGCCTTTTCCCTCCAAACATAACGTTGGCCATTATGGACAAACAGTTCTATTTTTGTTTCATCAGACCAGAGGACATTTCTCCAAAAATAATGATCTTTGTCCCCATGTGCTGTTGCAAACCATAGCCTGGCCTTTTCTTTTTTGGTTTTGGAGCAGAGGCTTCTTCCTTGCTGAGCGACATTTCAGGTTATGTCGATATAGGACTCGTTTTACTGTGGATATAGATACCTTTGTACCTGTTTCCCCCAGCATCTTCACAAGGTGCTATGCTGTTGTTCTGGGATTGATTTGCACTTTTCACACCAAAGTACATTCATCTATAGGAGACAGAACGCGTCTCCTTCCTGAGCGGTATGACGGCTGCGTGGTCCCATGGTGTTTATACTTGCGTACTATTGTTTGTACAGATGAACGTGGTAACTTCATTCATTTGGAAATTGCTCCCAAGGATGAACCAGACTTGCGGATGTCTACAATTTTTATCCCCTGAGGTCTTGGCTGATTTCTTTTGATTTTCCCATGATGTCACGCAAAGAGGCACTGAGTTTGAAGGTAGACCTTGAAATACATCCACAGTTACACCTCCAATTGATTCAAATGAGCAAGAAGAAGCATCTAAATCTATGACATCATTTTCAGGAATTTTCCAAACTGTTTAAAGATACAGTCAACTTAATGTATGTAAACTTCTGACCACCGGAATTGTGAATTATAAGTTAAATAATCTGTCTGTAAACAATTGTTGGAAAAATTACTGGTGTCATGCACAAAGTAGATGTCCTAACCGACATCTACAACAAGAAATTTGTGGAGTGGATGAAAAATGGGTTTTAATGACTCCAACCTAAGTGTATGTAAACTTCTGATTTGAACTGTAACTAGCACACTAACCTGGTCTTACCTAGTGTGCATAGACATAGTAAGGGTATATATATATTTCAGAAGAAATTGTTGAAATGCTTTGTTTCTGGCCATTTTGAGCCTGTAATCGAACCCACAAATGCTGATGCTCCAGATATTTGACTAGTCTAAAGAAGGCCAGTTGTATTGTATTGCTTCTTTTTTTGTTGTTGAATTTTACCCCCTTTTTCTCCCCAATTTCGTGGTATCCAATTGTTGACGTAGCTACTATCTTGTCTCATCGCTACAACTCCCGTACGGGCTCGGGAGAGACGAAGGTTGAAAGTCATGCGTCCTCCGATACACAACCCAACCAGCCGTACTGCTTCTTAACACAGCGCGCATCCAACTCGGAAGCCAGCTACACCAATGTGTTGGAGGGTGCACCTGGCAACCTTGGTTAGCGCGCACTGCGCCCGCCACAGGAGGAACCCAGGGACTCTGATGGCACAGCTGGCGCTGCAGTACAGCGCCCTTAACCACTGCGCCACCCGGGAGGCCCTAGTATTGCTTCTTTAATCAGCATGACAGTTTTCAGCTGTGCTAAAATAATTGCAATGTTTTTCTAATGATCAATTAGCGTTTTAACATGATAAACTTGGATTAGCTAACACAACGTGCCATTGGAACACAGGAGTGATGGTTGCTGATAATGGGCCTCTGTAAGCCTATGTAGATATTTCATTAAAAATCAGCCATTTCCAGCTACAATAGTCATTTACATTATGTCTACACTGTATTTCTGATCAGTTTGATGTTATTTTAATGGACAAAAAATGTGCTTTTCTTAAAAAAAAAAAGGACATTTCTAAGTGACCCCAAACCTTTGAATGGTAGTGTATACTGAACAAAAATATAAACGCTACATGCAACAATTTTACTGAGTTACAGTTCATATAAGGAAATCAGTCAATTGAAATAAATTAATTGGTCCCTAATCTATGGATTTCACATGACTGGGAATACAGATATGCATCTGTTGGTCACAGATAGCTTTAAAAAAAGTAGGGGCGTGGATCAGCAAACCCATCAGTATCTGCTGTGACCATAATTTGCCTCATGCAGTGCAATGGTGGCCTGTGGAATGTTGTCCCACTCCTCTTCAATGGCTGTGTGAAGTTCCTGATATTGGTGGGAACTGGAAACCGTTGTTGTACACTTCACTCCAGAGCATCCCAAACATGCTCAATGGATGTCATGTCTGGTGAGTATGTAGGCGATGGAAGAACTGGGACATTTTCAGCTTCTAAGAATTGTGTACAGATCCTTGTGACATGGGGCCTTCAGCATTATCATGCTGAATCATGAGGTGATGGCGGCGGAAGAATGGCACGACAATGGACCTCAGGATCTCGTCACGGTATCTCTGTGCATTCAAATTACCATCCATAAAAATGTAATTTTGTTCAGCAAACCACTCGCCCACACGACGTCATACATGTGGTCTGCGGTTGTGAGGCCGGTTGGACGTACTGCCAAATTCTCTAAAACGACATGGGAGGTGGCTTATATTAGATAAATTGACATTCAATTAGCAACAGCTCTGGTGGACATTCCTGCAGTCATCATAACAGTTTCATGCTCCCTCAAAACTTGAGACATCTTTGGCAATGGATTGTGTGACAAAATTGCACATTTTAGAGTGGCCTTTTATTGCCCCCCAGCACAAGGTGCCCCTGTGTAATGATCATGCTGTTTAATCAGCTTCTTGATATGCCACACCTGTCAGGTGGATGGATTATCTTGGCAAAGGAGAAATGCTCACTAACAGGGATATAAACAAATGTGTGCACAACATTTGAGTGTTTTTTGTGCGTATGGAAGGTTTTTGGGATCTTTTATTTCAGCTCATTAAACATGGGACACTTTATATGTTGTGTTTATATTTTTGTTCAGTATAGATACATTTTTTTTTTTTACTGATTGACCAATGGTGTTTATATAAATAGTCCCAAAATCAACAACCCCTGTGGTACACCTTTATGTGCATCAAGAAATTCAGACTTAACCCCATCAATCACGATGGACTGTGTTCTGTCACTAAGATAATAATTATACCATGAACAGGCGTCAGAGTTCAGGCCTATTGAGAACAACTTATTCAATAAAATATCATGATCAACAGTATCAAACGCTTTTGACAGGTCCACAAACAAAACAGCACATTTATTTTAAGTGCCTTAAGCACTGAGAAGTTCATTAGCAACTAAAGTGGTTGCTTTAATAGTTCTATATGGAGGCCTAAACCCTGATTGGTTTACAGTCAAGATAAAAAAGAGCAAAGTTGTACATTTACTAAGAATTCAAGTATATTAGCCTAGAAAAGCAAGAAATGGGGCGATAATGATTACGATCACAACTATATAGACCCTTATGGAGTGGCAGCACAAGATTCGATTTCCATACTTTTTACATTTTTCCTGACAAAAAGTTACATAAAAAATGTGGGCCAAAAAAAGATGGGCACTGCACACTTAAGCAGACTGGTATCCAACTGTGGATTTCTTGTTGTCTATTGCTAGCAAAGCGTCCAGGACTTATTTTTTCTGGAAATAGCCTTAAAGAAAAGCTTTGACTATAATTTCTCTTATCATTCAGCAGGTTTCCCCTATCAGCATCTGGCCCAATATCATTGTGAATTGGCATAGAAGTTATTTCAAAGAGATAGCCCGCTGAAATAAAATGCTGATTAAATGTATCAATGATCAAAATTTTTCCCATTATGAGGTCTGAATTCATTTGTTGTGGCAGAGAGGAGGAAGTAGAATCCTTTGGGGATTTAACAGTTTTCCAGAATTTTGCCGGGATGGCATTACAAACCGAAAGAGCGGTTACATAATAATCAGATTTAGCCTTTCTGATTTGTCTTACACAACGAATCCTCAATTGCTTAAAAACATGCCAGTCCGGTCCTAAGCCTGTTTTCCTGGCCTTGACCTAATCTCTTTTATGAATGATTTCTGATAACTCCGGAGTGTACCAGGCATTCAATAAACCTTTAACCTTTCGTTTTTGAAGGAAGCATGATTATCCACAATATTATCAAGACATCTGAAAAAGGCTTGGACAATCAAACCTCCAAAACAGAAGTGCCTGGAGTGAAGTGCTAGGAGCTAGGGCCTATAGGGGTTGTTTCGGGACTGGGACGCACACACAAAAACACAAGCACAGACACAGACACTCTCACACACTCTCACACACTCTTACACACACTCTCACATACTCTTACACACACTCTTACACACACTCTTACACACTCTTACACACATACACACACACACACACACACATACACACACACACACACACACACACACACACACCACACGTGCATCCAAATAAAATCATAAAAGGACAAGTAATGTTGCTGTAATAGTTGCATATAGTAAAGCAATTGCTTGGAGTGCTATAAAGTTTAAACTGTGACCATTGACTCATTATCATCCACGATCACTTTAATTTATTTTTGCCTGAAATGCATATAGCAAGTCATTCCTTCCATCACAGCCAGAATGTTATATTGGGGTAGACATACAGTTGAAGTCGGAAGTTTACATACACTTAGATTGGAGTCATTAAAACTCGTTATTCAACCACTCCACAATTCCAGTGGGTCAGAAGTTTACATACACTAAGTTGACTGTGCTTTTAAACAGTTTGGAAAATTCCTGAAAATTATGTCATGGCTTTAGATGCTTCTGATAGGCTAATTGACAAAATTGAGTCAATTGGAGGTGTACCTGTGGATGTATTTCAAGGCCTACTTTCAAACTCAGTGCCTCTTTGCTTGACATCACGGGGAAATCAGCCAAGAAAAAAAATTGTAGACCTCCACAAGTCTGATCCATCCTTGGGAGCAATTTCCAAACGCCTGAAGGTACCACGTTCCACTGTAAAAACAATTGTACGCAAGTATATACACCTTGGGACCACGCAGCCGTCATACCGCTCAGGAAGGAGACGCGTTCTGTCTCCTAGAGATTAATGTACTTTGGTGCAAAAAGTGTTCATCAATCCCAGAACAACAGCAAAAGACCTTATGAGGATTCTGGAGGAAACAGGTACAAAAGTATCCATATCCACAGTAAAACAAGTCCTATATCGACATAACCTGAAAGGTCGCTCAGCAAGAAAGAAGGCACTGCTCCAAAACTACCATAAAAAAGCCAGACTATGGTTTACAACTGCACATGGGGACAAAGATCATACTTTTTGGAGAAATGTCCTCTGGTCTGATGAAACAAAATAGAACTGTTTGGCCATAATGACCATCGTTATATTTGGAGGAAAAAGGGGGATGCATGCAAGCCGAAGAACACCATCCCAACCGTGAAGCACGGGGGTGGCAGCATTATGTTGTGGGGGTGCTTCGCTGCAGGAGGGGCTGGTGCACTTCACAAAATAGATGGCATCATAAGGGAGGTAAATTACGTGGATATATTGAAGCAACATCTCAAGACATCAGTCAGGAAGCTTGGTGCAAATGGGTCTTCCAAATGGACAATGACCCTAAGCATACTTCCAAAGTTGTGGCAAAATGGCTTAAGGACAACAAAGTCAAGGTATTGGAGAGGCCATCACAAAGCTCTGACCTCAAACCCGTAGAAAATTTGTGGGCAGAACTGAAAAAGCGTGTGCGAGCAAGGAGGTCTACAAACCTGACTCAGTTACACCAGCTCTGTCAGGAGGAATGGGCCAAAATTCACCCAACTTATTGTGGGAAGCTTGTGGAAGGCTACCCGAAACATTTGACCCAAGTTAAACAATTTAAAGGCAATGCTACCAAATACTAATTGAGTGTATGTAAACTTCTGACCCACTGGGAATGTGATGAAGGAAATAAAAGCTGAAATAAATCATTCTCTCTACTATTATTATGACATTTCACATTCTTAAAATAAATTTGTGATCCTAAATGACATAAGACAGGGACTTTTTACTAGGATTAAATGTCAGGAATTGTGAAAAACAGAGTTTAAATGTATTTGGCTATGGTGTATGTAAACTTCCGACTTCAACTGTACTTATCACAGAAGACTGAAGATAAGATCCAGCTCTTTGAGTGTATAGTGTAATGATAAAGTGGGATGCTTAGGAACACACATACATTTGGCTGCGTATCAATAGTCTGAAGCAGGGGTACTCAAATACTATTTGAGAAGTTCCGGTGACACGAAGGTTCAGATAGATATTTTCATTCATCTGCGTAGTGACAAACCCCACCTCGTGACCAATGCGATCCCAAACTGTTTAAACTGTTCACACTTCTCTTCTTGGTGGAAAGACAATCATTTCCTCAAATTCTACATGTTTTGCCATGTCTTTTGTGCGTTTACATGATACATGAGTGACTCAACAAAATCAATGGAGGCCCCCTGAGAGTTGAGGCAGCTGGTCACATAACCTGGCATAACCTACAAGATTTAGATGGTTAGCCTAATTTACCTACCTAGCTAACATGGGTTAGTTGTTCAAATGGAATTTGACATATTATAAATATCTCTAAGGTCTGCCCATGAAAACTGCCCATGAACTACTAAATTTAGAAATTGTGCATTGTACTAGGACAACTCTCAACAGCAGAAGGTTGAAAGCCCGACTGAGTCCCCCCCCCCCTTTTTGGTTGGAATCCACGGCCCATATGGATCCCGTCCTAGGCCCGGTCCGCAATCCATCTATGGAATATTGCTGGTCTAAAGTTACATCCTGTCCTTGTCTCCTTTCCTTCATCTTTACTGATCTGACAACACAGCACAGGTTAAAATAATATGGTGAATGCCCAGCAGGTGGGATTTCCCCACCTATCCAGTTATATAATATCAGTGTAGATAGAAGAGTCGGGGAGAAGAAGCTACTAGCGATTGAGATACACCCATAAAATGGCACATAGGCTACACGTCTATTTACAGCACCACTACATGATAGGAAGAGAACCTGTGATGTCATGGCTTAGTTCAGTTGGTGATGACAATACAGAACTGGATTAAATTGGATTAAATAGTCCCCCCCCATCAAAACGCTTACTGTAAAGTCATTTTGGACTGGATCTAAATACTAATACAGGTATTAGTACATTGGTAATGTATTCTAACCCTCATATACTGTACATGAATAGGGTAGAAATACATGTATAGCTACTATTTATTGCTCTGACCTGGTTGCGCAATATATATATGTGTACTTTGGATCTCTAAACTTCCCAGATAGAACAACAATAAAGATACAGGATTTCAGCTAGCATACTGTTACAAATACAGATAAATCTGTGTCCCATTTCATAGATAAGTGTGCTTTAATGGAGCAAAAAGTACACTTTGAGAAAGAGTGAGAGAGAGAGAAATGTTATACGGTAAATAGTTATTGTTGTTGTTGATTACATATAACCCTTATAGGACAATTCTGAAACTCTAAGAGCTCCACGTTGTGCCTGAGAGGCACTGGTTGTGGTTTCACGTACACCAGGGCCCGTATTCAAAAAGCATCTCAGAGTAGGAGTGCTGATCTAGGACACATTTTTCCTTTTAGATTAACAATGAACGGACAGGGGGAACTGATCCAGCATTGATGTAGTCTTCCAAATTGTATCTCTGGGGTGAGATTTGTTTTTCACAGAGTCCCCATGGGTGTTTGAGAGGAGGATGAAAACCACTGCAGTGGTGGACGGCACTATTAAAGAAGGAAGCCTGAAAATAGAGAGACTTAATCTAAACACACTGTGCAATTCTAACTGTGAAGTGCTTGGGTAGTTCGGCTTGCTCGAAGGCCCTTGGATAAGGAGTACGACTGATTCTCAGGCCTTGCCATAGCCACCTGAGAGGAATAGAAAGTGACGTGTAAAACCATTTGAAGAGCTGGCTTTAGAGACCTAGGTACTTGACAGACATTGACTTTATACTCTTGAGATGTTAGTAGGACAGTTTACTCAGTGGTGTCAATCATACGGTATAAGAGAGGTTAATTCAAATGTAACCTTCCTGACCTGCAAACCACTCCATCATAGGTGAATGTCTGTTGACTGTGTTCGCCAGCAAGGTAGCCACTTTTTTTGGTTACTACTTGATTCCATTTGTGTTATTTCATAGTTTTGATGTCTTCACTATTATTGTACAATGTAGAAAATAGTAAAACATAAAGACAAACCCTGGAATTGAGTAGGTGTGTCCAAACTTTTGACTGGAACTGTATATACAGTGCATTCAGAAAGTATTCAGACCCCTGACTTTTCCACTTTTTGTTATATTACAGCCTTATTTGAAAATTGATTAAATTGTCATCCCCCCATCTATCTACACACAATACCCCATAATGACAATGCAAAAACATTTATAATTTATCAAATTTACATAAGAATTCAGACCCTTTACTCAGTACTTTGAATTAAGCACATTTGGCAGGCGATTATAGCCTCGAGTCTTCTTGGGTATGACGCTACAACCTTGGCACACCTGTATTTGGGGAGTTTCTCCAATTCTTCTCTGCAGATTCTCTCAAGCTCTGTCAGGTTTGATGGTGAGCATCGCTGCACAGCTATTTTCAGGTCTCTCCAGAGATGTTCATTCGGGTTCAAGTCTGGGCTGTGGCTGGGTTATTCAAGGACATTCAGAGACTTGTCCCGAAGCCACTCCAGTATTGTCTTGGCTGTGTGCTTAGGGTAGTTGCACTGTTAGAAGGAGAACCTTCACCCCAGTCTGAGTTTCTGAGCGCTCTGGAGCAGGTTTCCATCAAGGATCTCTCTTTACTTTGCTCCGTTCATCTTTCCCTCGATCCTGACAAGTCTCCCAATCCCTGCCAATGAAAAACATCCCCACAGCATGATGCTGCCACCACCATGCTTCATTGTACGGATGGTGACGCTTTACATTCAGAACAGAGGATCTTTTTTTTAAATATATTTTTTATTAACCCCTCCACCACCCCCCTCTCTTCAGAGGACAAATATCTTAGTTTTAGTTACAGCTTTTTTTTCCACATATAATGCTTTTCCACTTTTTTTCCACATATAAACAACGCCCTTTTCAGGACCCTGTCTTTCAAAGATAATTCGTAAAAATCCAAATAACTTCACAGATCTTCATTGTAAAGGGTTTAAACACAGTTTCCCACGCTTGTTCAATGAACCATAAACAATTCATAAACATGCACCTGTGGAACGGTTGTTAAAGACACTAACAGCTTTCAGACGGTAGGCAATTAAGGTTATCACAGTTATGAAAACTTAGGACACTAAAGAGGCCTTTCTATTGACTCTGAAAAACACCAAAAGAAAGATGCCCAGGGTGCCTGCTCATCTGTGTGAACGTGCCTTAGGAATGCTGCAAGGAGGCATGAGGACTGCAGATAAATTACAATGTCCGTACTGTGAGATGCCTAAGACAGTGCTACAGGAAGACAGGACAGACAGCTGATCGTCCTCGCAGTGACAGACCACGTGTAACAACACCTGCACAGGGTCGGTACATCCGAACATGACACCTGAGGAACAGGCACAGGATGGCAACAGCAACTGCCCGAGTTACACCAGGAACGCACAATCCCTCCATCAGTGCTCAGACTGTCCGCAATAGGCTGAGAGAGGCTGGACTGAGGGCTTGTATGCCTGTTGTAAGGCAAGTCCTCACCAGACATCACCGGCAACAATGTTGCCTATGGGCACAAACCCACTGTCGCTGAACCAGACAGGACTGGCAAAAAGTGCTCTTCACTGACGAGTCACGGATTTGTCTCACCAGGGGTGATGGTTGGATTTGAGTTTATTGTCGAAGGAATGAGCGTTACACCGAGGCCTGTACTCTGGAGCGGGATCGATTTGGAGGTGGAGGGTCCGTCATGGTCTGGGGCGGTGTGTCACAGCATCATCAGACTGAGATTGTTGTCATTGCAGGCAATCTCAACGCTGTGTGTTACAGGGAAGACATCCTCCTCACTCATGTGGTACCCTTCCTGCAGGCTCATCCTGTCATGACCCTCCAGCATGACAAAGCCACCAGCCATACTGCTCATCCTGTGCGCGATTTCCTGCAAGACAGGAATGTCAGTGTTCTGCCTAGGCCAGCGAAGAGCCCGGATCTCAATCCCACTGAGCACGTCTGGGACCTGATGGATCGGAGGGTGATGGCCTGGGCCATTCCCCCCAGAAATGTCCGGGAACTTGCAGGTGCCTTGGTGGAAGAGTGGGGTAGCATCTCACAGCAAGAAAGGGCAAATCTGGTGTACTCCATGAGGAGGAGATGCAATGCAGTACTTAATGCAGCTGGTGGCCACACCTGATACTGACTGTTACTTTTGATTTTGACCCCCCCTTTTGTTCATGGACACATTATTCCATTTCTGTTAGTCACATGTCTGTGGAACTTGTTCAGTTTATGTCTCAGTTGTTGAATCTTGTTATGTTCATACAAATATTTACAGATGTTAAGTTTGCTGAAAACAAACGCAGTTGACAGTGAGAGGACGTTTATTTTTTTGCTGATATACATATTACATACACATTTTACATTTGACATACACATACATGATACTTTTATATAAAGCAGTCACATAACAATAATGCATTAGCATAAGTTCTTTAACCCCAATCCTCAGCCATTCTCAGCCCATCCCACCTATCACCATAGAACACCCTCGTTTGGTTTCCATGTGTCATATATTTTTCAATTGTGCTGTGATGTTTTACATAATTTTTAACCTTTCTAATCATATAGTATCCACAGATACCTTTCCTATGAGTATTATTATATTATTTATTGACTGACTATGGCTTTCCAAATCATCCAACATTGCTATTTGTAAGGTTAATTTTAAGTGCATGTAAATGATTTTTTAAACCATTCCTGAACCTGTGACCAGAAACAAGCTACATGGGGGCAATACCAAAATAAATGATCCATTGATTCGGTCTCTTCACAAAAAAATCTACAGAGCTGAGTTTGTTGTATGCCCCATCTATATAGAATTATGTTGGTGGCAAGAATTTTAGAAAATAATTTTAATTGAAAAAGTGTTGAATCAAGTGTAATCACAAACCATGTGATTGGTAAATTGAAAATCTCTTCACATTTATTTTGCAACCTGTATGGCTCAGCTGCCAACATTTTTGTCCTCAAATAAAACTGGTATATTTTTCTATTTATGACAGTACCTTTCAGCCAATTTGTATCTTTAATATATGGCAGGCAAACAAGATCCTTACCTTCTCCCTTTTCCACTTGCCTCCTCCATTTTTGTGGTAGTGCTGCAATCAGTTGGTTGTAAATTTGGAATGAGCAGATATTCCCATATATTTTCGTTAGCTGCATATGTGACATACTGTAACTCCTCTGTTTCTATTCATAAATATAATACCTTTTTTTTTAAATGTCCATAAAGAATGTTTTTTTTATTAATCAGTATATTTGAATTTTACCATAATATTTGTTGTAATACTTGTTCTATCTCTTCTGGAGGATAAAACTGAAATTGTAACTAGCTTTACATGGCTTGTTTAAGAAAGGGCAATGTATGAGTGAAGCTTTTAGTGAGAGTTTTAAAGCTTTAATATTAAATTATTTTAGCCCCACAAACTCATATTCATTATATAAATAGGCACGTTTAATTTTTCCTGGCTTAACATTCCAAATAAAAAACCTTTCTTGTGCATATCATTTAAAAAAACAAGTAATCTGGAGTAGGCAGTGCCATTAGTAAGTAAACTGTGATTCCAAATAGTTCATCAATGGGATTTTTCCATAAATAGACAAGTATTTACCTCTCCATAATCTTATCCATTTTTGCTAACTTTATATTAAAATAAATGTTGTTTCTCATGGTCTGAGAGTCCTTTAGGTGCCTTTTGGCAAACTCCAGGCTGGCTGCCATGTGCCTTTTACATCTGGCCACTCTACCATAAAAGCCTGATTGGTGAAGTGCGGCAGAGATGGTTGTCCTTCTGGAAGGTTCTCCCATCTCCTCAGAGGAACTTTGGAGCTCTGTCAGAGTGACCATTGGGTTCTTGGTCACCTCACGAATCAAGGCCCTCTTCCCCGATTGCTCAGTTTGGCAGGGCGGCCAGCTCTAGGAAGAGTCTTGGTGGTTCCAAACTTCTTCCATTTAAGAATGATGGAGGCCACTGTGTTCTTGGGGACATTCAATATGGAAGAAATGTTTTGGTACCCTTCCCCAAGATCTGTGCCTGGACACAATCCTGTCTCGGTGCTGTACGGAAAATATCCCTCGACCTCATGGCTTTTATAGCCAGGTGTGTGCATTTCCAAATCATGTCCAATGAATTGCATTTGCCACAGGTGGACTCCAATCAAGTTGTAGAAACATCTCTAGGATGATCAAATTGAAACAGGATGCACCTGAGCTCAATTTAGAGTCTCATAGCGAAGGGTCTGAGTACTTACATAAATAAGGTATTTCTGTTTTTTATTTGAAATAAATGTGCAAAAATGTCTAAAAACCTGTTTTCACTTCGTCAATATGGGGTATGTAGATTGATGAGGAAATGTGTATTAAATCCATTTTAGAAAAAGGCTGAAATGTAACAAAAAGTGGAACATTTTAAGAGGTCCGAGTACATTCTGAATGACTGTATATCATTAAAAAAACCAAAGTGTCCTGACTCCTGGCATTAATATCTTCATCATGGTACGGTTGAATATGGCCTCTGGACAACACCCACCTGCAAAAGTCACATTACAGGCAAATATATAACTCTCTTGGTCATTCATTCTGATGTTATGTTGTGGTCAGATATCTCTGATACACTCCCCCACAATTTTCATATCCATGGGAATTTGTGTAAAACAATTGCATGGAAACTTCCAGCTACAGTCATTTAGAAACCATGTTCTGAAAGGTACACCTCTTTTGTCTTTGATAAATGCAATGATAAAACATTATTAGAGAACATGACACAATGTTCTTTATGGTAGGTATAATTCTTAGACACACGCACATTGGCAGGCAGACGCCCTCGTATATAGAGATAAGAGCAAGGCACACTGATAAGGCCTCAGGTTATTGTTGAATTGAGAAATAGCTGTCATTAACTAAACACAACAATGTGTTGATTTATATGCATCGCTTATTTATTAATCATATGATATACCAGAAAAAAAGTGATGTAATATGTGCAAATAATGGAACTAAAACCCCAAATGGTCACCCTAGTTTGACTACATTCTACATGGTACTCTATGATGGATAAAAGTACCCCTGTGTCAATTACATTAATAAAATATCTAAAACATGAAACATGGAAAGGAATTTAGGAACTGTTCAGATTAAACAAAATTTGATGATTTAAATTAAAATGTGTGTGTGTGTTTGGTGGGGGGGGGGGGGATCTCACACACACACACACACACACACACACACACACACACACACACACACACACACACACACACACACACACACACACACACACACACACACACACACACACACACACACACACACAATCTCAATTCTGCTGAGATTTCAATATGATTGGAATTTCAACTTTGTCCCGTGGAACAGGCTCATATGCGCATACAAAAACGCACATACTTAGCTACAGGAAACACTCACTGCAATCCCAGTTTGAAATATTTATCAAGGTTGCTATTGACAACTTTTGACCATTCCTGTTGGATATTTACAACTTCTTGCACCAATCTTATTGGAAAGTTGGAATAATGACCCATATCTCAAACAAGGTAAAGAAAACTATCTTGTGTGGATTTCTGTTTTTTGTTGTTGTGTTTCTTAGACAGGTGATTGAATTAGATGTGTGCTTTATCATTCATAGTTTGAAGTGGCTTTCAATGTCAGCTTATTTCACCATAGAGCATTGTGATCATATTAAGACTTCAATTTAAAAAAACATACTCATTTGTGGGTTCTATAATGACATACAGACACATGCCCCACATTCTGAAATAGCATTTTTGTCCGCCCAGTTAAAAAAAATAATTGAACCTTTAACTAGGCAAGACAGTTAAGAACAAATTCTTATTTACAATGACGGCCTTTCTCATTGGAATGTGATCCAAAAATCAGGCTACGGTGTGCTTTAGGACCATGCCTGACGCCACCGAGCGGTCGGATAGGCTGCTTGGAGTGTTTATCCGACTGGAAAATAATAAAATAATAAAAAATAATGATTATGTCCCCCCCCCACTTCTAAAACCAAAGTTGCGTATATGTATTGGTGTTATGGAGTGATGTAGTCTACTCTTTATATTTATCTATAGGAAGAGTCAGGATTATTCATTGACTCTGAGTGGTCTCAGGATCCATGTTAACAAGTTTATACCTCTATAGAGGTGCCCTGATCTGTTATTTTTGTGTCCACCTGTCTATTTATTTAATGTCACATTGAGATCAAAGTCTATTTTGCAAGGGAGCACTGCATTACAAAAGCAACAAACAGAAAGTACACAATAAGGAGCTAGTGACACGATTACATCAATCAAGAAGGGAGCACAGGAAACACAAAAATACAACTATAACAAACACCCACATTCCTCTGTGTCTATAGCTCCTGTAAAGAGATTCCCTGTGTAATTTTTGCTATGTGACCCAGTTATAGTCGGCAGGCAGGCTCAGGGTCTGGGACAGGCAGAGTGGTCAGGCGGGCGGAAACAGGGTCAAGACAGGCAAGGGTCAAACACCAGGAAGACAAGAAAAAGACAGGCTGGGAAAAGACAGGAGCTGACAGGACAAACGCTAGTAAGCATGACAAACAAGACAAACTGGCACAGACAGAAAACACAGGTATAAATACCTAGAGGATAAGTGGGGAAGATGGGCGACACCTGGAAGGGGTGGAGACAAGCACAAGGACAGGTGAGACAGATCAGGGCGTGACAGTACCCCTCCCTCTGGGCGGACCCCTGGTTGACTGGGGTGCCGGCGGTGAAAGTCGGCGATGAAGGCCAGGTCCAATACCACGGGAACCTGCGGAGACTCAACCAGCAGGAATTGGATCATCTCGCTGTGGTTCCCCAACACTTGTAGGTTGACTGGGGGAGGTCTGGTGGGTGACTCGGCCTATAGAGCGCCCATCCAGCACTCTAACACCCATGGGAATGGAGAGGGGTTGAGTGGGGATACCCAGCTCAGATGCCAGGGTAACGTCCATGAGACTCACATCGGTCCCTGAGTCGATGAGTACCTGGAGAGACTTGGACTGGTCGCCCCACAGCAGGGTGGCAGGGAGAGGGGGGGCGAGTAAGGGGAGAAAAACAATTACCTTTCAGACCCACCAGAGTACTCACTCCAACGAATGAGCTAGGTCTCTTGAAGGGACAGATAGACACAAAATAACCGGCAGTACTGCAATACAGACAACTCTGGGTCTCAAGTCTGCACATTCGGCTGGAGACAGCCTAGCCCTGCCGAGCTGCATCGGCTCGGGAAGAGGTGAATCGGCAGTCTTCAGGCTCTTGGAGAGACTTGGGTAGACTCGAATCCTCTTGGGGACGTAGACGCCGGGGACGTAGACGCCGGGGACTTCCGGAGTTCATCAGCTGCAAGGTGGGATCCCTCAGTGAGTGATTGGGATCGCAATCGGACCTCTTCTCGCTCATACGTTCCCATAGCCAACCATCGATCCGGATGGTTAAAGCAATGAGTGAGTCGAGATCCGTTGGTAGTTCTTGGGCTGCCAGCTCATCTTTTACCTCCTCCGGTAATCCGTGCAGGAACGTGTCCAACAGCGCTTCAGGGTTCCAGGTACCCTCCGCTTCTAGAGTGCGGAACTCCACAGCATAGTCTGCTACACTGAGGGTGTCCTACCGAAGCTGGAGTAACTTCCGGGCAGCCTCTCTCCCGGACACCGGAGCCTTTAACACCTTTCTCACCTCCGCCACGAATACCTCCAGACTGAGGCAGACGGCGGATTGTTGCTCCCACACCGCCGTGGCCCAGGCGAGTGCCCAACCGGACATCAGCGTAATAATGTACGCTATCTTCGAGCGGTCCGAGGGGAACGAAGAAGGCTGCAGCTCGAAAATGAGGGAGCAATGGAGAGAAAGGCCTGGTAGGTTATGGAATCTCCAACATAGCGCTCCGGGGAAGGTATTGGGGGTTCCTGGGAAATCGGGGTGACAGCGCTGCTACCAGCCGGGTTACAGAGGGGCTGGGAGGTTACCGTTGTGGTCGGCTGCCTAGTAGGCAACCCACGGAATGGCTCCCGCAATGCGTCCCAAGGCTAGGTCGTGACGTTCGGCCACGGCCTGGAACCCTTCCATCAGACCGCGAATCAACTTCTCTTGCCTACCAATGGTGGCTCCTTGGGAGGAGATGGCGTTGTGGAGCTGGGTCAATGCTGGGTCAATCATGGCCAGTTCGTACTATCAGGTATCAAGGTAAGACCCAAGTGCAGACTGTGTGAAGTAACAATGTTTATTGTAACAACAGGGGCAGGCAAACGACAGGTCAAGGCAGGCAGGGGTTGATAGGAGCAAAGGTACAGGATGGCAGGCTCAGGGTCAGGCAGAGTGGTTAGGCGGGTGGGTACAGGGTCAGGGCAGGCAACGGTCAAAAACCAGGAGGACGAAGAAAAAGAGAGGCTGGGAAAGACAGGCGCTGGTAAGCTTGACAAACAAGATGAACTGGCACAGACAGACAGAAAAACAGGTATAAATACCCAGAGGATAAGTGGGGCAGATGGGCGACACCTGGAAGGGGTGGGGACAAGCACAAGGCCAGGTGAAACAGATCAGGGCGTAACATATAGTCAGAAAATACTCCTGTCCCGAGTTGTAGCCAATCAGTATGTTTCTCCTCTATAGGGAGGAATTGAATTTATAGATCTCCTGTTCAACCAGTCAGACGGAACCCTCAGTTGCCATGGTAACCAGCCACAAATCACATCATCCGAGGTGAGTGACAACACCATTCCACTTTCTCCTCCAGCCCTTTCCATCAGTAAAAGCACCCTAGAGATTTTGTGACATATCTGAGTTTCTCCTGGTCAGTAAGTAACTAGGACCCATAGATTTCCTGGTATCAGGTATCAAGGTAAGACCCAAGTGCAGACTGTGTGAAGTAACAATGTTGATTGTAACCGGGGCAGGCATACGACAGGTCAAGGGAGGCAGAGTTCAGTAATCCAGAGGTCGGGCAAGGTACAGGACGGCAGGTAGGCTCAGGCAAGGGTCAAAAGCCAGGAAGACGAGAAAAAGAGATTTTACATTCATACTTAGGGAAAGTCAGCCACAAATGTAACCAATCTGAATAGGATAATATGCTCAATCCCATGTCTTTTTTTGGTCTTGCGTGGTCCATGTTGACCTTGTCCATCTGCCATCATCATCTTTTCCCATTGCCCAATGACAGTTATTGATTGACAGCAGAGACATATATTTATATTTCTAAATATATGACTCTCATTGACAGCTTGTGGGGAGGGGGCATCCTGTTCCCTTCACCAGAACTGTCAGACCTCAATCATAGCAGTTCTTTATCTTTAATAGCCCGACACAGGGGTATTATCTCTGGCTGATGTATGGGTGTGTATGCGTTTGCGTGCATGTTTGTGTGTGTGTGAGTGATTGCATTATTCCTGAGTGTTTAGTAGGTTTCTGTATAGTAAGATAACCTGTAATCTGTTTGTGTACTGTATGTTTGATGACGTGTCTTTGGTTTTATTTTCCCTCTCTGCATGTATCTCATCCTCCCCGTGCACGCACGCACGCACACACACACATACCCACACACGCACACACACACACACACACACACAACCTCCTGCAGTCTCCGAGCCAAGACGGTGGCGGTGATGATTTCCTGGATACTCTGTTAGGTGGCACTGACTCTTCGTCTGCCCCCACCTCCCCCATGTGGCCCTACTCCCCCAGCGACAGTGGCATCAGTGAGGATCCCAACTCTGGCTCCGATCACCTGGACAGCCGTAACCCGCCCTCCAGCCCCCCCTTCCATGCCTTCGACCAAGCCCATCTCCCTAACCTCCACTATAACCTCACCAGGTCTGCAATGCACTGCCTGGCACCTGATGTCTCCATTGACTTAGGTAATACACACCTCTGGAACAGATGCACAGACAGTTGAAGTCGTAAATTTACATACACTTAGGTTGGAGTCATTAAAACTCCTTTTTCAACCACTCCACAAATTTCTTGTTAACAAATTATAGTTTTGGCAAGTCGGTTAGGACATCTACTGCGTGCATGACACAAGTAATTTTCCAAAAATTGTTAACAGATTATTTCACTTATAATTCACTGTATCACTATTCCAGTGGGTCAGAAGTTTACATACACTAAGTTGACTGTGCCTTTAAACAGGTTGGAAAATTCCAGAAAATTACGTCATAGCTTTAGAAGCTTCTGATAAGCTAATTGACATCATTTGAGTCAATTGGAGGTGTACCTGTGGATGTATTTCAAGGCCTACCTTCAAACAGAAAAATCAAAAGAAATCAGCAATGACCTCAGAAAATAAATTGTAAACCTCCACAAGTCTAGTTCATCCTTGGGAGCAATTTTCAAACGCCTGAAGGTACCAAGTTCATCTGTACAAACAATAGTACGCAAGTATAAACACGATTGGACCAATCAGCTGTCATATCGCTCAGGAAGGAGACACGTTCGGTCTCCTAGAGATGAACGAACTTTGGTGTGAAAAGTGCAAATCAATCCCAGAACAACAGCAAAGGACCTTGTGAAGATGCTGGAAGTAACAGGTACACAAGTGATTTGGTAATACACAAGTGTTGGTATATAATTTTCAAATACAAATATTGAAATACTTTATGCATTTCAACTCAGGTCTGTTTGGTCCAAGGTGTATTTGAAATTATGTATTTGGAAACAAATATTTGAAAATACTTAAACATTCCTACATTTATTTGATTTGGCCACATTATTTGAAAAATAGTCAAATACAGAGAAACAAATTATTTGTTTATTTGTTATAAATATAAATACACAAATACACATGTATTTGAATCCAGGTTTGGTCCATTCTACAGAGCTGGACTCATACAAAATGATTGTCTGATGATCTTCTGAATTTCCTTTCTGATGCATTTCAGTCACATTAAACCATACTTATTTTAGATTGAAATACTGTCAAAAGTACTGTCAAACTGATTTGTAATAGACTGCTATAGCACCAACTAAAAAAAGTGAACATTGTCTTTTGATTACATCACTTTGTTTACATGGTGGGGTGGCGAGAAAATGTTGATATCAAAATGGGGTCGTGGGCATAAAAGTTTTGGAACCCCTCTCTTAAACCTAACCTTAACCACTCGGAATGAATGAATGAAATTAAGTTTAACCCTATCCCTAATCTGAAATGGATAGTTCACTCAAATTACAAAATGGCCAAACAGTAAGTTCAGACTTGCAGAGGAGTGAAAACAAATCAAGGAATCTTAGACAGTTCTCAAAACTCTACTTGTTTGATAATACACCAGCCGATGAAGGGTCGTGCTTCAACGGTCAGCAATCAGATCTAAAAGTATATTTCTTTTTAACTGTCAACACACACAACATCTCATTGGTCGTACAGAACTATCTATACATTCTCATTGGTGAATGTGACCATCTCATGACCATCTTGTGACAGGCATACTGCATCCCCGTGATAATGTCTCCCACCGCTCAGGCCTTCTTAACAAGTTGGGTGTTAAGTAGATCAGAGCTAGCTGTTGGTGCCTGTGGGAGAGCCATTGGATTTGACCTAATATTACAGATTTCCCCGACACACAGTAACGTTAGTAAATAGAATAATGGAATGGAATAGAATAAAATAGAACACAATCTTGTAACTGTTTTGAGCCCTCAGTAAATCTGGTCCTACGTCTCTCTGTCTTCTCAGATGGATGGGAGTCTGGCCTCTTCCAAGAGAGCAATGGGGATACCCACAACTCCCAGCTGCCCTCTGGTTACCATCTCACTGTCAAGGACCTGCTACTGTCTGGAATAAGAGAGACGGTGAGTCAGAGGTACATGGGAGTGGAGGCCACGCCATATTGCTTTCATCTACGGTACGAAATCCATTCAGAACTGTTCAAAACTGGAGCTGTAGGTCTAGGTTCTAGGGGAGGAGGCGAGAGACAGAGAGACCCAGATTGACACAGACAAACAGACACACAGACAGAGATCGGCAGAAAATAGGACAAACACAGTATAGGTTTTGAGTGACAAAACCGATGTGTGCGCATCTTCGGGGGGCAAAACAGACGGGGTTGGTTTAGATTATTGATAACATGTATTATTGATAACATGTAAACTATATTTCATCTTCAAATGTTTATTAAAAACATAAATACATTTGGACAATAAGCACTTCTTGTCTCTAATACGTCGTTACAGTTGGTAGTTAGCCACAGTTGAAGTCTGAAGTTTTTCAGTCTGGAATTTTTCAATTCCTGACATTAAATTCTACAAACAAATTCCCTGTCTTAGGTCAGGTAAGATCACCACTTTATTTTAAGAATGTGAAATGTCAGAATAATAGTAGAGAGAATGATTTATTTTGCTTTTATTTCTTTCATCACATTCCCAGTGGGTCAGAAGTTTACATACACTCAATTAGTATTTGGTAGCATTGCCTGTAAATTGTTTAACTTGGGTCAAACATTTCGGGTAGCCTTCCACATGCTTCCCACATAATTTTGGCCCATTCCTCCTGACAGAGCTGGTGTAACTGAGTCAGGTTTGTAGGCCTCCAGGTGATCCATGTTTCCGTCAGATCGCACATGCCTTTTCAGTTCTGCCCACAAATGTTCTATAGGATTGAGGTCAGGGCTTTGTGATGGCCACTCCAATACCTTGACTTTGTTGTCCTTAAGTCATTTTGCCACAACTTTGGAAGTATGCTTGGGGTCATTGTCCATTTGGAAGACCCATTTGCGACCAAGACTTAACTTCCTGTCTGATGTCTTGAGATGTTGCTTCAATATATCCACATCATTTTCCTGCCTCATGATGCCATCTATTTTGTGAAGTGCACCAGTCCCTCCTGCAGCAAAGCACCCCCACAACATGATGTTGCCTCCCCCGTGTGTCACGCCCGTCATTCAAGGAAGACCAAGGTGCAGCGTGGTGAGCATACAACAACAAAACAAGAAATAACAAAAACGACCGTGAAGCTTACAAGGGCTATAGTGCCCCTAACAAAGACAACTTCCCACAATGACAGAAGGGAGAAGGCTGCCTAAGTATGAATCCCAATCAGAGACAATGATAGACAGCTGTCCCTGATTGAGAACTCGGCCAAAACATACAAAAACATAGAAAACAGAACATAGAATGCCCACCCAAATCACACCCTGACCAAACCAAATAGAGACATAAAAAGGCTCTCTAAGGTCAGTGCGTGACACTGTGCTTCACGGGTTGGGATGGTGTTCTTCGGGTTGCAAGCCTCCCCCTTTTTCCTCCAAACATAACGATGGTCATTATGGCCAAATAGTTCTATTTTTGTTTCATCAGACCAGAGGACATTTCTCCAAAAAGTATGATCTTTGTCCCCATGTGCAGTTGCAAACCGTAGTCTGGCTTTTTCTGGCGGTTTTGGAGCAGTGGCTTCTTCCTTGCTGAGCGGCCTTTCAGGTTATGTCGATATTGGACTTGTTTTACTGTGGATATAGATACGTTTGTACCTGTTACCTCCAGCATCCCCACAAGATCCTTTGCTGTTGTTCTGGGATTGATTAGCACTTTTTGCACCAAAGTACGTTCATCTCGAGTAGACAGAACGCGTCTCCTTCCTGAGCGGTATGATGGCTGAAGCTTCTAAATCCATTTCTGGTATTTTCCAAGCTGTTTAAAGGCACAGTCAACTTAGTGTATGCAAACTTTGTACCCACTGGAATAGTGATACATTGAATTATAAGTGAAATAATCTGTCTGTAAACAATTGTTGTAAAAATGATCTGTGTCATGGACAAAGTAGATGTCCTAACCGACTTGCCAAAACTATAGATTGTTAACAAGAAATGTATGGAGTGGTTGAAAATTTTGTTTTAATGAATCCAACCTAAGTGTATGTAAACTTCCGACTTCAACTGTATGTATCAATTATGAGCCAAATTATCATATACATGGTATAAGTCAAAACACCTCAAAACAAGACATGGTATCAAGAACAAGATTCAACTAGCTGAAACAACCGTTCGTAATCTGACCGTTCGTAATCATAACAACACAGGTAATTCTACCCCTGCAATGCGTGCACATCATTTTCGGGATGTTGTCAGACAGTAATCGTTGTGTCTTCCTATTCTCCTGTGACTCCCAGAATTCCCTGCAGGAGGTGGTCCTTAACGAGGACGAGAAGAAGCTGCTGGCTAAAGAGGGTGTCCACCTGCCCAGCCAACTGCCCTTTACTAAGGTAGGCTACCACAGGCCCTAATGTCCACCTGGCCAGCCAACCATCCCTGTTTGTTACAATTTAACTTTAAAAAAACGTTTGTACTCTTTCACTTTAACCAACTCTAATCATCTCTGTCTTCATTCGCTCACTCTCTCTGCTGTCTGACTATGTTCTTCTGGATCAGTACGAGGAGAGGGTCCTGAAGAAGATCCGCAGGAAGATCCGCAACAAGCAGTCGGCCCAGGAGAGCAGGAAGAAGAAGAGGGAGTACGTAGATGGTCTGGAGGGCAGGTATGGACCAAAAGCAATGTAGCCCAGTTGGTGGTCCAATGCACCAGTAATTATCCAATCAAATGTTATTTATCACATCCACCAAATACAACAGGAGTAGACTTTACCGTGAAATGCTTACTTACAAGTGCTTAATCAACAATACAGAATTTTCTAAGTAAGAAAATATGTGCTAATAAAATAAAGAAGAATTTAATAAAATAAGTAAATAAAAGTAACACAAGAAAATAACAATAACGAGGCTATATACAGGGCGTACCGATACTGTGTCAATGTGAGAGGGTACAGGTTAGTCGAGGTAATTGAGGTTAATATGTACATGTATGTAGGGGTAAAATGACTAGCATAGAGTAAGTAGGGGTAAAATGACTAGCATAGATAATAAACAGCGAGTAGCAGCACCGTAAAAAAGGGGTCATTGTTAAGCAGTCTTATGGCTTTGGGGTAGAACCTGTTATAAGGAGCCTTTTGGACCTAGACTTGGCGCTCCGGTACCGCTTGCCGTGAGGTAGCAGAGAGAACAGTCTATGACTGGCTGGAGTCTTTGACCATTTTTAGGGCCTTTCTCTGACACCGCCTGGTGTAGAGGTCCTGGATGGCATGGATGGATGGCTTGTCCCCAGTGATGTACTGGGCCGTACACACTACCCTCTGTAGCACCTTGCAGTCAGATGATGAGCAGTTGCCATACCAAGTGGTGATGCAACCAGGATGCTCTCAAAGGTGCAGCTGTAGAACTTTTTGAGGATCTGAGGACCCATACCAGCTCTTTTCAGTCTCCTGAGGGGGAATAGGAGTTGTTGTGCCATCTTCACGACTGTCTTGGTGCGATGGACCATGATAGTTTGTTGGTGATGTGTACACCAAGGAACTTGAAGCTCTCGACCTGCTCCACTACAGCCCCCTTGATGTGAATGGGGGCATGCTCGGCCCTCCTTTTCCTGTAGTCCAAGATCAGCCTCTTTGTCTTGCTCACGTTGAGGAAGAGGTTGTTGTCCTGGCACCACACTGCCAGGTCTCTGACCTCCTCCCTGTAGGCTGTCTCATCGATGTCGGTGATCAGGCCTACCACCATTGTGTTGTCGGCAAATGTAATGATGTTGTTGGAGTCGTGTGAGGCCACGTAGTCATGGGTGAACAGCGAGTACAGGAGGGGACTAAGCACACACTCGATGGGCCCCCGTGTTTTTTATCAGCATGGCAGATGTGTTGTTGCCTACCCTTATCACCTGGGGGCGGCACGTCAGGAAGTCCAGGATCCAGTTGCAGAGGGAGGTGTTTAGTACAAAGGTCCTTAGCTTAGTGATGTGCTTTGAGGGCACTATGGTGTTGAACGCTGATCTGTAGTCAACGAACAGCATTCTTACGTAGGTGTCACTTTTGTCCAGGTGGAAAAGGGCAGTGTGGAGTGCAATAGAGATTGGGTCATCTGTGGATCTGTTGGGGTATCCAAATTGTAGTGGGTCTAGGGTTTCTGGGATGATTGTGTTGATGTGAGCCATGACCAGCCTTTTAAAGCACTTCATGGCTACAGACGTGAGTGCTACAGGGCGGTAGTCATTTAGGCAGGTTACCTTGGCATTCTTTGGCACAGGGACTATGGTGGTCTGCTTGAAAATTGTAGGTATTACAGACTCGGTCAGGGAGAGTTTGAAAATGTCAGTGAAGACACTTGTCAGTTGGTCAGCGCATGCTCTGAGTACGCGTCTTGGTAATCCGTCTGACCCTGCGGCCTTGTGAATGTTGACCCGTTTAAAGGTCTTACTCACATTGAATACGGAGAGCGTGATCACACAGTTGTCTGGATGGTTCATTCATGGTTCAGTTTTGCTTCCCTCGAAGCGAGCATAGAAGGCATTTAGCTCGTCTGGTAGGCTTGCGTTACTGGGTAGCTCGTGGCTGGGTTTCCCTTTGTAATCCGTAATAATTTGCCAGCCCTGCCACATCCGACGAGCATCAGAGCCAGTAGTAAGATTCAATCTTAGTCCTGTATTGACGCTTTGCCTGTTTGATGGTTTGCAGGAGGGCATAGCGGGATTTCTTATAAGCGTCCAGAATAGTGTCATGCTCCTTGAAAGCGGCAGCTCTAGCCTTTAGCTCAGTGCGGACGTTACCTGTTGTCCATGGCTTCTGGTTGGGCAATGTACTTACGGTCACTGTGGGGACGATGCCATCGATGCACATATTGATGAAGCTGGTGACTGATGTGGTAAACTCCTCAATGCCATCGGATGAATCCCGGAACATATTCCAGTCTGTGCTAGTAAAACAGTCCTGTAGCTTAGCATTTGCGTCATCTGACCACTTCCATATTGAGCGAGTCACTGGTACTTCCTGTTTGATTTTTCGCGTGTACGCAGGAATCAGGGGGATACAATTACGGTCGGATTTGCCAAATAGAGGCCATGGGAGAGCTCATGGAGTTAAGGTGGTCTAAAGTTTTTTCCCCGTTGGTTGCACATGACATGCTGGTAGAAATTAGGTTAAACGGATGTAAGTTTTCCTGCATTAAAGTCCTCGGGCTATTAGAGGCGCCGCTTCTGGGTTAGCATTGTCTTGTTTGATTATGGCCTTATACAGCTCGTTGATTGCGGTATTGTAATGCATAAAAGGTTTGTGAACTGATGGAGTGTCTCTCTCTGCCCTGGCAGGATGGATGCCTGTAGTAAACACAACCTGGCGCTTCAGAGGAAAGTCCACCAACTGGAGGAAACCAACACGTAAGGCATTAAACAGCTTGTTTACAAGGAGACCTGTTCAAGGCTCCTCCCCTTAACCCTTCCTCCTTCCTTCCTCTTCTCTTCTTCCCCTTCGCCTCTACTCTCTCCTTCTTTCCTTCCTCCCCTACAATCTCCTTCCTTCTTTCCTGTCTTGAATGGAATGCTTTGAATCATCTCTATTTGACTATACAGCTCATTATCCTCTCTCATGTCTCTTCATGTACTGAATCCTCTCTGTGTGTGGTACTGCAGTTCTCTGTTGGAGCAGCTGGCCAGGCTACACATTCTTCTACCTAATGGCTCCAGTAAGACTGCCCAGAAAGCGACCTGCATCCTGGTATGGAATATACACAAAGAGCAGGATCACATAAGAAATAGGTCACTGCGGTGGTTGCTGGGCTGTTACCATGTCTGTGATTGAATACTCAGGCCTTGTGATTGAATACTTAGATCCACAGTTGAACACTATATAAATAGAATGGGTCGAGCAGCAGTTCATGCTCTCCCTCCCTCTCTTTTTCTCTATAGGTGCTGCTTCTCTCTTTCTCTCTCCTCCTCTCTCCCAGTCTGCTGCCTGACCCACACAGCCATGTCAGCCAGGAGGGAGACTTCAGCAAGGATAGAGGTTAGTGTGAAAATACACACACACACACAGACACACAGACACACACAAACACAGACCTATGCGTGCACACACACCTTACTATCTGACTATACGGCTCACCTCTCTCTTTCGCACTCTCTCAGAGAGATCTCGTTCTCTGCTGGCGGTGGTGGACACAGAGATATCACCCCCATCTGTCTTCTCAGTGGCTGGGTGGGTGGAGGCCCTGTCAACCCTGGTGGGGAAGCTCCGACTCAGGCCAGAGTACGCCGACTCAGACCCCCAAACCAACCACAACCATGACCACAACTATGACTACAACCACAGCCTCTGACTACACTATCGCAAATGCAATCTCAACCACGCAGATACGGAGCTCCTTCCTAACCAACACCACTGACTTCCTACTCAATCACTAGGCTACTGTAGCACCACCAGCTCTAATACACTTGATTCAGCTAATTAAGGTATTGATCAGTGAGTGATGAGTTAAAACACATTGTTAGCTCCCCAGGACCAGGGTTGGTGTCCACTGCCTTATGTATTAAACAGTTGATGCGATCAACTGAGCCTCTGTACCCAACCTGAAATCAGAGCCATAAGTAGGACATTTTACAAAAATGTGTGTACCTCCATTTAGTATGATATGTAATGTTACGTTACATAACAGATCAGATCATACTGAATGGAGGGACACAAAGAAATGTCCCAAATCATATGAATTGCCCTGAGGCTAGGGTGCTGAACCCTAATAGGTGGGGTAATGCATTATAGATATCATGTAATATATTGATTTACTGAATAATGTGGCTATTGAACAATATTCACCTACTTGTTTTTTTTACTTACTTGACTTACTGTATTTTCATAGAATTTCTTATTTAAGTTTCATTGACAAACTCAATAAAAAAGTATTATTAAAAAGGATTCCCTTGCACTGCATCAGTCTGTAGGACTGTCATGGGTAGTAGTCATGGGAAAGGTGTAAATGTAGATATTTTATATTTGTGTATTTGATGTATTTGTTTACCAAGCAGAGCAGTGATTTGCCTGATGTCCCTATAATACAGACAAGCAGAGAAAAACAATGTGCTTGACAGGGATAACTTGGGTGCTTCTCAGTGTGTTTTTTATTTAATTACATTTTTTATTTCACCTTTATTTAACCAGGGAGGCTAGTTGAGAACAAGTTCTCATTTGCAACTGCGACCTGGCCAAGATGAAGCAAAGCAGTTCGACACATACAACAACAAAGAGTTACACATGGAATAAACAAACATACAATCAATAATACAGTAGAAAAATCTATATACCCCATGTGCAAATGAGGTAGGATAAGAGAGGTAAGGCAATGAATAGGCCATGGTGGCGAGGTAGTTACAATACAGCAATTAAACACTGGAATGGTGGAATGTGCAGAAGATGAAAGTGCAAGTAGAGATACTGTGGTGCAAAGGAGCAAGATAAATAAATAAATACAGTATGGGGATTAGGTAGATTGGATGGCCTATTTACAGATGAGCTACAGTGCCTTGAGAAAGTATTCGGGCCCCTTGAACTTTGCGACCTTTTGCCACATTTCAGGCTTCAAACATAAAGATATTAAACTGTATTTTTTTGTGAAGAATCAACAAGTGGGACACAATCATGAAGTGGAACGACATTTATTGGATATTTCAAACTTTTTTAACAAATCAAAAACTGAAAAATTGGGCGTGCAAAATTATTCAGCCCCTTTACTTTCAGTGCAGCAAACTCTCTCCAGAAGTTCAGTGAGGATCTCTGAATGATCCAATGTTGACGAGGATCAGACCACTGATCAGACCAACTTTCAGCTCATACAAGGAGAAGACTGATCAGAGATGCAGCCAAGAGGCCCATGATCACTCTGGATGAACTGCAGAGATCTACAGCCGAGGTGGGACAACATTCGTATATTGCACAAATCTGGCCTTTATGGAAGAGTGGCAAGAAGAAAGCCATTTCTTAAAGATATCCATAAAAAGTGTTGTTTAAAGTTTGCCACAAGCCACCTGGGAGACACACCAAACATGTGGAAGAAGGTGCTCTGGTCAGATGAAACCAAAATTGAACTTTTTGGCAACAATGCAAAACGTTATGTTTGGCGTAAAAGCAACACACCTCATCACCCTGAACACACCATACCCACTGTCAAACATGGTGGTGGCAGCATCATGGTTTGGGCCTGCTTTTCTTCAGCAGGGACAGGGAAGATGGTTAAAATTGATGGGAAGATGGATGGAGCCAAATACAGGACCATTCTGGAAGAAAACCTGATGGAGTCTGCAAAAGACCTGAGACTGGGACGGAGATTTGTCTTCCAACAAGACAATGATCCAAAACATAAAGCAAAATCTACAATGGAATGGTTCAAAAATTAACATATCCAGGTGTTAGAATGGCCAAGTCAAAGTCCAGATCTGAATCCAATCGAGAATCTGTGGAAAGAACTGAAAACTGCTGTTCACAAATGCTCTCCATCCAACCTCACTGAGCTCGAGCTGTTTTGCAAGGAGGAATGGGAAAAAATGTCAGTCTCTCGATGTGCAAAACTGATAGAGACATACCCCAAGCGACTTACAGCTGTAATCGCAGCTAAAGGTGGCGCTACAAAGTATTAACTTAAGGGGGCTGAATAATTTTGCACGCCCAATTTTTCAGTTTTTGATTTGTTAAAAAAGTTTGAAATATCCAATAAATGTCGTTCCACTTCATGATTGTGTCCCACTTGTTGTTGATTCTTCACAAAAAATACAGTTTTATATCTTTATGTTTGAAGCCTGAAATGTGGCAAAAGGTTGCAAAGTTCAAGGGGGCCGAATACTTTCGCAAGGCACTGTATGTACAGGTGCAGTGATCTGTGAGCTGCTCTGACAAGCTGGTGCTTAAAGCTAGCGTTGTATAGCTTTCCTATCTTATAATAATCAAAATAAACATTTGTTGCAGGTACGTGAAATGATGTTATAATGTTTATGTTTTCAACGTGAATATGAGTATGCAGCTATGACAGTCTTAAATCAATAAGAATACAGCACCAACAACAAATTGGTCTACGGCGGGATGAAGTAAATCTTTAAACAAACGCTAGCAAGTGTCAAAACTACTGAATATGCAAGAACAGGGGAGCCTGGGGTATAAGATAACTATCAGGTTTCAGGTAAGACCCAAATGCAGACTTTGTTGAAGTAACCAAGTTTATTACAGTAACAGGGACAGGCAAACAACAGTTCAAGGCAGGCAGGGGTTGATAATCCAGAGTTGAGGGCAACGGTACAGGACGGCAGGCAGGCTCAGGGTCAGGCAGAGAGGTAAGGCAGGCGGGCTCAGAGTCAGGACAGGTAAGGGTCAAAACTAGGAGGGCAAGAAACAGATAGACTGGGGAAAAGCAGGAGCTGAGACAAAACGCTGGTTGAGTTGACAAACAAGACGAACTGGCAACAGACAAACAGAGAACACAGGTATAAGTACCCAGGGGATAATGGGGAAGATGGGCGACACCTGGAGGGGGTGGAGACAAGCACAAGGACAGGTGAAACAGATCAGGGCGTGACAAGAACACAACGAGAGAATATTAAAAGCAGAAGATTTCAAAAGCGCACAATGATACCATAGCCTCAAAACAATTACATCCACAGTTGATTTCAGAATGCAATAATTCATCAACCTGCTGTAATGCACATATTGCAAATTGAGCACTGTGAATAGAGATGAAGGGATTTCAGAGCTCAGCCAGGTTTGTCAAAGTATTATTATTGAAGGCCAACCATCACTGCTATTCACTTATTTATTTATCTATCTATATCTAGCCTTCATTAGGTCAGGTACAGATCTTATATATATCTTATATATACAGTACCAGTCAAAAGATTGAACACACCTATTGATTCAAGGGTTTCTCTTTATTTTTTACTATTTTCTACATTGTAGAATAATAGTGAAGACATCAAATCTATGAAATAACACATATGTAATCATGTAGAAAGCAAAAAAGTGTTAAAAATCCCCAATATATTTTATATTTAAGATTCTTCAAAGTAGCCACCCTTTGCCACGATTACAGCTTTGCACACTCTTGGCATTCTCGCAACCAGCTTCACCTGGAATGCTTTTCCAACAGTCTTGAAGGACTTCCCACATATGCTGAGCACTTGTTGGCTGCTTTTCCTTCACTCATGGGCCAAGTCATCCCAAACCATCTCAATTGGACTGAGGTCGGGTGATTGTGGAGGCCAGGTCATCTTATGCAGCACTCCATCACTCTCCTTCTTGGCCATATAGCCCTTTACACAGCCTGGAGGTGTTTTGGGTCATTTTCCTGTTGAAAAACAAATGGAAATCCCACTAAGTCCTTACCAGATGGGATGGCGTATCGCTGCAGAATGCTGTGGTAGCCATGCTGATTGTGTGCATTGAATTCTAAATACACCACTGACAGTGTCACCAGCAATGCACCCCCACACCATCACACCTCCTCCTCCATTCTTCATGGTGGGAACCACACATGCAGAGATCCTCAGTTCACCTACTCTGCATCTCACAAAGACACGGTTGGAACCAAAAATCACAAATTGGGATTCATCAGACCAAAGGAAAGATTCCTACTGGTCTAATGTCCATTGCTCGTGTTTCTTGGCCCAAGCAAGACTCTTCTTCTTATTGGTGTCTTATAGTAGTGGTTTCTTTGCAGCAATTCAACCCTGAAGGCCTGATTCACGCAATCTCCTCTGAACAGTTCATGTTGAGATGTGTCTGTTACTTGAACTCTGTGAAGCTTTATTTCTGAAATTTCTGAGGCTGGTAACTCTAATGAAGTTATCCTCTGCATCAGAGGTAACTCTGGGTCTTCCTTTCCAGTGGCGGTCCTCATGAGAACCAGTTTCATCATAGCGCTTGATGGTTTTTGCGACTGCACTTGAAGAAACTTTCAAACTTCTTGAACTTTTTCAGATTGGCTGACCTTCATGTCTTAAAGTAATGATGGACTGTCGTTTCTCTTTGCTTATTTGAGCTGTTCTTGCCATAATATGGACTTGGTATTTTACCAAATAGGGCTATCTTCTGTATACAACACAACTGATTGGCTCAAACACATTAAGAAGGAAATAAATTCCACAAATTAACTTTTAACAAGGCACACCTGTTAATTGAAATGCATTCCAGGTGAACCTCGTGAAGAGAAGGTCAAGAGTGTGCAAAGCTGTCATCAAGGCAAAGGGTGGCTACTTTGAAGAATCTCAAATATAAAGTATATTTTGATTTGTTTAACACTTTTTTGGTTACTACAACATTCCATATGTGTTATTTCATAGTTTTGATGTCTTTATTATTATTCTACAATGTAGAACATAGTAAAAATAAAGAAAAACCCTAGAAGGAGTAGGTGTGTCCAAACTTTTGACTGGTACTGCATTTGTATGGCAATTCGAAACTGTGATTTTATTGCGATTTGATGTTCCAAATTGCTCACTACATGTCTACTGCAAAGAGACAAAAGAGCATGAGAAAATGAGTTCCAGTCAGGGAAATAAAAGTGATGAAAGTTTGTTGGCTCACTATTTGAAAACATGTTTACATTAATTAAAAAGATGATTGAGAACAAGCTGTAGGATGAAAAATCACTTAGCTTTTTCGGCTCAGGTACAGCCAGCCAAATAGTGCTAGCTAATGCTACCTAGTCGCAAAAATATATACACTACATGACTAAAAGTATGTGGACAACTGCTCGTTGGACATCTCACTCCAAAATCATGGGCATTAATATGGAGTTGGTCTCTCCTTTGCTGCTAATACAACCTCTACTCTTCTGGGAAGGCTTCCACTAGATGTTGGGAAATTGCGCTGGGACCTGCTGAGGTCAGGAACTGATGTTGGGCAATTAGACCTGGCTTACTACAGTCGGTGTTCCAATTCATCCCAACGGTGTTCGATGGGGTTGTGGTCAGGGCTCTGTGCAGGCCAGTCAAGTTCTTGTAATAACAGGGAAGGGCCTTCCCCAAACTGTTGCTACAAAGTTGGAAGCACAGAATTGTCTAGAATGTCATTGTATAATGTAGCATTAAGAATTCCCTTCACTGGAACTAAGGGGCCTAGTCCGAACCATGAAAAACATTCCCAGAACATTATTCGTCCTCTGCCAAACTTTACAGTTGGCACTATGTATTGGGCCAGGCAGCGTTCTCCTGGCATCCACCAAACCCAGATTTGTCCATCGGACTGCCAGATGGTGAAGTGTGATTCATTACTCTGAAGAAAGTGTTTCCACTGCTCCAGAGTCCAATGGCGGCGAGCTTTACACCACTGCAGCCGACGCTTGGCATTGCACATGGTTATCTTAGGCTTGAGTGCGGCTGCTCGGCCATGGAAACCCATTTCATGAAGCTCCCGACAAACAGTTCCGTTGCTGACGTTGCTTCCAGAGGCAGTTTGGAACTCGGTAGTGAGTGTTGCAACCGAGGACAGACAATTTTTGCGCTCTTCAGCACTAGGCGGTCCCGTTCTGTGAGCTTGTGTGGCCTAACACTTTGCGGCTGAGCCTTTGTTGCTCCTAGACGTTTCCACTTCACAATAAAAACGCTTACAGTTGACCGGGGCAGCTCTACCAGGGCAGAAATTTGATTAACTGACTTGTTGGAAAGGTGGTATCCTATGACAGTGCCACGTTGAAAGTCACTGAGCTCTTCAGTACAGGACATTCTACTGCCAATGTTTGTCTATGGAGATTGCATGGCTGTGTGCTTGATTTTATACACCTGTCAGCAACGGGTGTGGCTGAAATAGCCGAATCCATTCATTTGACGCGGTGTCTACATAAACTCAGCAAAAAAAGAAACTCCCTCTCACTGTCAACTGCGTTTATTTTCAGCCACCAGCTGCATTAAGTACTGCAGTGCATCTCCCCCTCATCGACTGCACCAGATTTGCCATTTCTTGCTGTGAGATGTTACCCCATTCTTCCACCAAGGCACCTGCAAGTTCCCGGACATTTCTGGGGGGAATGGCCCTAGCCCTCACACTCTGATCCAACAGACGTGCTAGCCCTCACCCTTCGTCCCAGACGTGCTCAATGGGATTGAGATCCGGGCTCTTCACTGGCCATAACTGAACACTGACATCCCTGTCTTGCAAGAAATCACGCACAGAACGAGAAATACGGTTGGTGGCATTGTCATGCTGGAGGGTCATGTCAGGGTACCATATGAGGGAGGAGGATGTCTTCCCTGTAACTCACAGCGTTGAGATTGTCTGCAATGACAACAAGCTCAGTCCGATCACGCTCCAGAGTACAGGCCTCGGTGTAACGCTCATTCCTTCGACGATAAACGTGAATCCGACCATCACCCCTGGTGAGACAAAACCGCGACTCTTCAGTGAAGAGCACTTTTTCCAGTCCTGTCTGGTCCAGCGACAGTGGGTTTGTGCCCATAGGCAACGTTGTTAACAGCGATTTCTGGTGAGGACTTGCCTTACAACAGGCCTGCAAGCCCTCAGTCCATCCTCTCTCAGTCTATTGCGGACAGTCTGAGCACTGATGGAGGTATTGTGCGTTCCTGGTGTAACTCGGGCAGTTGTTGTTGCCATCCTGTACCTGTCCTTGCAGGTGTGATGTACCTGTCCTCCAGGTGTGATGTTCGGATGTACCGATCCTGTACAGGTGTTGTTACACGTGGTCTGTCACTGCGAGGATGACCAGCTGTCCGTCGTGTCTCCCTGTAGCGCTGTCTCAGGCGCTTCACAGTATGGACATTGCAATTTATTGCCCTGGCCACATCTGCAGTCCTCATTCCTCCTTGCAGCATGCCTAAGGCACGTTCACGCAGATGAGCAGGGACCCTGGGCATCTTTCTTTGGTGTTTTTTCAGAGTCAGTAGAAAGGCCTCTTTAGTGTCCTAAGTTTTCATAACTGTGACCTTAATTGCCTACCATCTGTAAGTTTTTAGTGTCTTAATGACCGTTCCACAGGTGCATGTTCATTAATTGTTTATGGTTCATTGAACAAGCATGGGAAACAGTGTTTAAACCCTGTGCAATGAAGATCTGTGAAGGTATTTTGATTTTTTTTTTTATTATCTTTGAAAGACAGTGTCCTGAAAAAGGGCCGATTCCTTTTTTGCTGAGTTTACTTCTGTCTATTTACAAATCAATAATTGGAGTCACATATCAATATAATATCGTCCAAACATAATATTGCGATATGTACTTATATCCATTTTTCCCCCCACATCACTAGTAGAAAGCACCAAGATCAAATCACGGTCCACAGCTCTAGGGGACTGAGAGAGGAGGATATCTACCTTTAATCTAGTCCAATATTAAAACAAACAGCATCAGGCTGAGGAGGGGGAGATTAAAAGTGATGTGAGACGTGAGTTACTCCCATGCAATGTAGAGCGCTTTCAGTTTGAGAAAAGCATAAAGCTTATAAATGATAACATAACTGACATAACTGATGATGATAATCATCAATACATTATCATTATGCTGATTTGATTCAATGCATTTTTATCACATCATCTTGAATATGCATTTTATACATTATGTTTATTTTTCTGCACTAGTAATAGCAGCAGAGCACGAATGATAAGATTGTGGTGGTTTGTCAGATAATCTTAGCCTTTTTTATTCCAACCAGAAAAAGGCATGTACTTGTGATAAAAACAGCAATTGAAACATAGGGTATTTTCAGAAGAACTGTAGGGTGAAGATGATTGCACTGAACTGGAATGCTAAGTGTGTCTGTGTGGGTATAACCATTATAATCAAGTCAAGAGAAGAGTGGCATCCTATGTCTGGAGAGATGAAGGTTGTTTCAGGAAATAAACACCACTTACAGTAAAGAAGAGGTTAGTGGTAAGGTTAAACAATGACGCACATATTTAACAATGTAAAATGAGGTTTACAGGATCCTCAGGGAAACACGTTTTAGAAGAAATAAAAGAATATGTAGTATGTACAGTATATGTAAATGTATAAGTATTAAGTAATGTATTTATGTAATGTAAATGTTTATATAATGAAAATGTAAATGTTATATACAATTAATGGAGATCAGAGCTGTCCATTCAGCAGCACCACCACCACAGGGGCTTAACATTTCAGGACCCTGGACAGCTCCTTCTGCCCAATATCTTCAAACAGTGGGGAACTGCAGTGGTTACCAACCAACCATGGTCCTAAAGAACTACAGAGTGTGCAGGCTTTTGTTTCAGCCCAGCACTTTACCAACCAACCATGGTCCTAAAGAACTACAGAGTGTGCAGGCTTTTGTTTCATCTCAACACTAACACAAGTGACATAACTTCTATATTTATGAACAAGTCGAATCAACACGATAAGTTGAATCAGGTTTGGGGTTCAGGAGGCGAGACAACACTTTCAAGACAAAGGTAAGCGGAAACCATATTATATGCCTAATATGTGTTCTGAATACACAGATGATGTGATGTGCAGTCAAGCAAACACTCCTCTAAACTCTAATTCCACAACACACCTCATCTTCAGCCTCGTCTTCAGCCTCATTTGCTTATCTATTTAGGTTACCATGACGCCAGCAGAGAGGGTCTGTATTGACTTGGGCCTTATCGTGTAGTGCTGCCACCTATGACTAATGTTTATGAACTATGAATCATACATAACACAAAATGGAAACAGAGCGGTAGTGGGAGCATCATGCATTCACTGGTATTTCATTTAAAAGCATAAATTAGAAAGTTATCTGATGGGTAGTAATTTGTGTGATGATTACATGTCAATATTTCACCACATCGCAGTCAGACAGACCTCACTGGCTGGCAAGTATTGTGTAAATAGATTTGTGTTTGAAAGCCCCACATTGACTCCCTTAAAGCAACCTCGGATATCTAATAAACAGCCACTCTACGTCTCTGCTACTGCACTGAAATCGCCTGAAACAACAGCAGCTGTGTGAAGTAGCCATGGCAACGTCCTATATCCACACTGCCTTAGACAATGGCACATTCCCTATCAAATCACACTGTGTCTACTTCCTGGACCAGAATGAGCTGAAGTGCTTTTCTCTAGGATGGGCTTGTGGTTGGGGTTGAGGAAGACAGGGCGGGAACTCCAGTTATCAAGAGCCACAAATTCTGTTGGTTTTGATTCATCCCTGGCACTAAATTGATCAACGAATGGTAAGATAAGGATCAAAGCTAAGATCCCAGCTTTAACCTACATCCGGTCTAACTATTTTTGCACAGAGTAATATAACAAGCCACTTCAATTGTGTAACCATCTCTTCTTCTCTAGCTCACAGTAGTAGCCTCATACAGTTAACTGATTGTGACTCCACTCGCACTGGCCTTCCGTCTGTCATTGTCAGTTTGGCACATTGATATGCACAATCGCCTGGTACGGCAACTGCTCCACCCACAACCGTAAGGCTCTCCAGAGGGTAGTGAGGTCTGCACAACGCATCACCGGGGGCAAACTACCTGCCCTCCAGGACACCTACACCACCCGATGTCACAGGAAGGCCATAAAGATCATCAAGGACAACAACCACCCGAGCCATTGCCTGTTCACCCCGCTATCATCCAGAAAGCGAGGTCAGTACAGGTGCATCAAAGCAGGGACCGAGAGACTGAAAAACAGCTTCTATCTCATGGCACGTACAATCTTTACCACAGCCATTGACTTCGTAATGGCTTTGGACTGTCGCCCGTCACGTGCGGTACCAGTTATGGCAGCCTCAGCTTCATTGATCTGGACTATGGGGACGACGTCGCAATCCTGGCCAAGATCTTGGACATCATACACCTTGCCCTTGAGATCATGAATAAGGAGAGCCAGCCACTCAGCCTCTGATCAGCTGCGACAAAACTAAGATCCTATCCTTCAGTGACTTCGAACCCCCTCCAACCAGCCCTGTTGTGGACACCCACCAGGTCTGCGTTGTTCCTAAGTTCTGCTACCTTGGAAGCAAATTAACAACTGACTGCAAGAGCAAAGCTGACATCCACCTACGAATTCTGCCAGGCAGCCTCAACCATGGCCAGTCCAAACATCCTCTGGAAACAACAAAACCCTCACCTGGACCCTCACACGTTGTCTAGACGCCTTTGACTCCAAGTGCCTACGCCGCATATAGGGCATCACATGTCACGACCACATCCCAAACTCTATGACTAACCCCGTCTCCTCCCTGGTCAGATCGTTCCGACACTGACTGTTCAGATCAAACCAACCTCTGGAGCTTGCCCTTATCCTCAAAGAGCCATCCACCAACTGGCCACACCCAAGAGGAAGACGGATAGCCAGATGGTCCGATCAGTCGGAGGAAAACCTACAAAGCCTCGGACCTGGCCCAGAATAAGATGGCGTGGAGATCCATTTGTCAAGGCGCTAAGCTCCAAAGAGCAAGCGAAGATGATGAGTGAGTACTTTGGGAGTGTCTACTGGCAAGATGTCTTCAAGGTGTGTGAGTGAACACTGTTCAACCATAGCATTCTTAATAGATGATTGCTTTGGAACTGCCAGAATGGTATATTACGAAGCAAGCTAGATCTACTCAGGCTTTTATAAAGCTAGCCAGCTTCAGTTAGCTTCACATTCCAGCTCAGGCTTCATCCATACGACGGTGGATATTGCTTGTCCCCCAGATGCTAACTCTAGCAGGCTTGTAACTGTGCGTGCATGTTGCGCATGGCTAGTCGAACTCTTCATTGAGACAATGCTGAAACAGAAATCCATGGGTCAGTGTCACATTCTAATTTTTGCTGAAATCAACATGAAAGAAAAATTCTTGCAAATTCAGCAGACTATGGTGTGAAATAGACTAGAAGTGCCGTTTTAATTTTATTACGTATCGTTAATGCCATCTTTGATGTGGCTTTGTTGTGCTTCAATGCACAATCACCTTCTTCCCCACCTGCCAATAAAATTATTTTGATAAAGTCATACAAGTTGTACTGTGCGTAAACTTTCAAATGCATCCTGTCATGACTTAATGTGACAGCTATTTTAACTACTTATTAATAAAACATTTGATTAATAAAATAGTAATTTTACTCAAATGAAGGGGATGATGCAATCTTTGCGAGGGAGGGAATCTGATTTCATTGATACTCAACTAGCGGCTCAGTCATTTCATTCAGGGAAAGTGGATTTGGCCTTGAAGTAGCCTGCCCTGTAGTAGGTTAGTTCTGAAGGATTCGTTGCCATAGAAATGTACCTCGCTAAAAGGTGAGCCACTTTCATATGACCGGTTATCTCAAGTTGAACTCCGTTGACCAAAGCTACCTCGCCAACTCTTCAAAATCTGCTTCGTAGTATAGGGCTCTGGTGTCTCTAGTCCCTAACAAACCTAGACACTTCCCCTGAATATGATCAGGTCAGATGGGTGTAAGCAGTGTCCCCTCACACAAACGGAGCACATGCATTTTTTACAAGGGCCCTGGGTTTGCCGAGCAGAACACTTGAGCTAAATGGACCAACCAGAAACCATACAGAAAAACTAGGACATCACTCACACAAACACGTCTCTCAGATAGACACACACAGCGACAATCAAGTGTTTATTACAAAACATCTGTAAAAAAAAAGGTACAGAAATAAACAATGTTGCAACAAACTACATCATTCTTTCTAAATAAAAGTTCAAGAGAAAGTCAACTAGGACAGATGGCTTGACAGTGACAAGCAGCAGAATATACAATAACAAAAAAAACTTCCTGTCATAGTATTCCCATGACAGGAAGGAGTTACTGAGTTGCGAGGCGAAACAATTCTAGAATGGCTGTACAAAATTAGACTGCATTAGAAATCCCAGTGTAATGCCCATCACTAAACGAAGTGTCCGTACTCCAAATAAACAGTAAAGTGTCTAACAAAACACAGATGTGATCATGTATGCTAGCACTATGGCAAAATCACTTACTTTTTACCATTTCACACCACCTGCCTTCAATTTACACCCGTTAGCCCCCTCTGCAAGACACCATGTCGTAGTGCTCTACTCCAGAGTTCTAAACGGGTGCTTGACCCATACCTCACTCAGCTGTTTGAAATGTAAAATATTATATGCCATTTAGCAGAGGCTTTTATCCAACGTGACTTACAGTCATGCATGCATACATTTTAAGTATGGGTGATTGTGTGGTGTTGGGTGGCCTTGCTCTGGCACTTCTAGTGTACATGTCTTCATGGTCAGATTACTATTATATTCAAGGCTCTTCTTTCCCTTCTCTATATCTGTATTGCTGAGAAATGTTCACTAGAGAGCCGCACTCCTGCTGGTTCTCCCTGTTACTTAATCAAGCCTTCCCTATGTTCTGTCAGAGGTATACAGTAACAGTCAAACGCTTGTACAATAATAGTGAAGACATCAAAACTATGGAATAACACACATGGAATCATGTAGTAACCAAAATTGTTAAGGACATATTTTTGATTATTCAAGGTAGCCACCCTTTACCTTTGACAGCTTTGCACAATCTTGGCATTCTCTCAACCAGCCTCATGAGGAAGGCACTTGGAATGCATTTCAATTAACAGGTGTGCCTTCTTAAAAGTTAATTTGTTGAATTTCTTTCCTTCTTAATTTGTTTGAGCCAATCTGTTGTGTTGGGCTAGAATACAGAAGATGGTCTTTTACCAAATAGGACTAAGTTCATATTATGGCAAGAACAGTTCAAATAAGCAAAGAGAAACGACAGTACATAATTACTTTAAGACATAAAGATCAGTCAATCCGGAAAATGTCGAACTTTGAAAGTTTCTTCAAATGCAGTCACAAAAACCATGAAGCACTATGTTGAAACTGGCTCTCATGAGGAAGTTACCTCTGCTGCAGAGAATAAGTTCATTAGAGTTACCAGCCTCACAAATTGCAGCACAAATAAATGCTTCACAGAGTTCTAGTAACAGACACATCTCAATGTCAACTGTTCAGAGGAATCAGGCATTCATGGTCGAATTGCTGCAAAGAAACCAATACTAAAGGACACCAATAAGAAGAGACTTGCTTGGGCTAAGAAACACAAGCAATGGACATTAGACCAGTGGAAATCTGTCCTTTGGTCTGATGAGTCAAAATTTGATATTTTTGCACTTAGTGGGACTTTCATTTGTTTTTCAACAGGACAATGACCCAACACACCTCCAGGCTGTGTATGGGCTATTTGACCAAGAAAGAGAGTGATGGAGTGCTGCATTAGATGGCCTGGCCTCCTCAATCACCCAACTTCAAGACTATTGGAGAATCATTCCAAGCTGGTTGAGAGAATGCCAAGAGTGTGCAAAATTGTCAAGGCAAAGGGTGAAATATTTTTATTTGTTTAAAACTTTTTTGGTTACTACATGACTCCATATGTGTTATTTCATATACGTATTCACTACTATTCTACAATGTAGGAAATAACAAGAAAAACCCTTGAATGAGTAGGTGTCCAAACGTTGGACTGGTACTGTACATTCTCACTTACACAGACCTTTCTGCATTGGTCCCAGGCAGCATTGTTCTAGGTCAGTGTGTATAAGAACTGATTATGGGACAATACTAAGACACTACTAGCTTATTCTTCACTCTGTTAGGCTCTTGGGGGCTGTCTGAACTGTCAGAGGGAGAGGGTTGGGGAGTTGGCCCCCTCGTTCTGGTCTCCACCTCTGGACAGGTCCTGGTCCTGTGTTTGGACCGGGATAGGGTTAGAGTCAGTACAGCCCTGCAGGTCTTTCTCATGCTCTTCTGTTGTTTGTTCCGCCCTCTCTTTCTTTACTGCAATCTTCTCTTCATCCTCCTCTTCCTTCTTTGGTTCTCCTAGTCTTTTCCTACCCTCCCTTTTAGCCTCTTTCTTCACACCCTTCTTTACTTCCTTCTTTATAGCAATGGCAGGAAGTGGTTTCTGGTCAGGGGTGGAGCTCTCGCAGACGGTGGGCCCGTCCCACTTTGGAATGTCCAATCCCAGCAGCTCCATCAACTGGCTCATGACCTCGTCCACATAACCGTTGATACGCAGGTGCGCGTGTTTGTCCTGCCAGACAGAAACAAACATGAGCTTGAGACCTCGACCAGTAACAACCTACTACCTACCACGTCAGTGTTTGCAAAACACAAACGACAGAAGGGCCAGGATAGGAGTATATACTTACCATGTGATGTAACCTGATCCAAAAAACGGCAGGCCCTCAAATGAGAACCGTCAGCTGCGAAAATTTTACTTGTCCACCTTTAAGGGCGAAACCACCCAGACAAGTGCAGGACTACACATCAAGACGCTACTGCATCTTACTTATGCCTTTGTATTCCTTACGGAATATAGGCCATCATTGAATTGCCTCTTAACTTTCTATAGGTTCTGCAGTAGGATTAGCTGAGAGAATGTGTTGAGTCATTAATCAAGTATGATCTCACTGAACACATTGGCTGAATTATTCATGCAGCTGGGTTTCTATTTTTAGCTCGAACCTTCTGTGGAACACCAGACCTTAAAATTACACGGTTCTATGTGACAATAGGAAACTTCTGAAGATAACAGGCTGTAAACATCCGAGAGCTAGCTGATTTGAACTGTGCAAACAATCATTTGTGGAAATCGGCCGATATTGTGTTCATGTTCGCAACTCATGTTTAATAGGATACAGCGTGATTGAGTTAATTACACGTAAGTTGAGGTTTGTGTGCGTGTCCGCTTAGTGGTGCACAGATTGTTGTGTGTGTGTGTATCAAATCGTTTTATTTGTCACATACATGTTTAGCAGATGTTATTGCAGGTGTAGCGAAATGCTTGTATATGTGAGTGTGTGGGTTACTCATGTGTTTTTTAAGTTGGGGTTTGTATGTGTGTGCGTGTGGTTTGCGAGACTCACATGTTTGGTGGGCTGAAGGTTGACGATGACCACCTTGCCCCCCTTGCGTTTGGTGAAGAGGGGCAGGTCTCCGCTGGGCTTGATCTGCAGAGAGGTACCCAGGGTCAGCGCCAGGTCGGCCCGTCTAGACAGAGAAACACCACAAAACTACATTATCCATAATCATTACCTACAAACAACCAGGTCCACCACCATAGAACCTGCTATATACAGTGCATTCGGAAATTATTCAGACCCCTTGACTTTTTCCACATTTTGTAAATTTACATCCTTATTCTAAAATTAATTAAAACAGCTTTTTCTTCCCCAGTCTACACACAAACCCCATAATTACAAAGCAAAAACTGGTTAAATTGTTGTTGTAAATTTATAAATACAAATATCACATTTACATAAGTATTCAGACCCTTTACTCAGTACTTTGTTTTAGTATCTTTTGCAGCCATTACAGCCTCAAGTCCTCTTTGGCACACCTGTATTTGGGGAAATTTTCCTATTCTTCTATTTAGATCCTCTCAAGTTCGGTCAGGTTGGATGGGGAGTGTCACTGCACAGCTATTTTTAGGTGTCTCCAGAGATGTTCGATCAGGTTCAAGTCCAGGCACTGATTGGGCCACTCAGGGACATTGAGACTTTCAGGCCAAATAGTTCAATCTTGGTTTCGTCAGACCAGAGAATCTTGTTCCTCATGGTCTGAGAGTCCTTTAGGTGCCTTTTGGAAAACTCCATGCTGGCTGTCATGTGCCTTTTTACTGAGGAGTGGCTTTCATCGGGCCACTCTACCATACAATACCTGATTGGTGGAGTGTTGCAGAGACGGTGGTCCTTCTGAAAGGTTCTCCCATCTCCACAGAGGAAATCTGGAGCTCTGTCAGTGACCATCAGGTCCTTGGTCACCTCCCAGACCAAGGCTCTTCTCCCCCGATTGCTCTGTTTGGCCGGGTGGCCAGCATTAGAAAGCGTCTTCGTGGTTCCAAACTTCTTCCATTTAGGAATGACGGAGGCCACTGTGTTCTTAGGGACCTTCAATGCTGCAGCCATTTTTTGGTACCTTTCCCCAGATCTGTGCCTCGACACAATCCTGTCTCGGAGCTCTACGGACAATTCCTTCAACCTCATTGCTGGTTGTTGCTCTGACATGCACTGTCGACTGTAGGACCTTATCTAGACAGGTGTGTGCCTTTCCAAATCATGTCCAATCAATTGAATTTACCACAGGTGGACTCCAATCACGTTGTAGAAACAGCTCAAGGATGATCAATGGAAAGGATGCACCTGATATCAATTGAGCCTCATAGCAAAGAGCCCAAATACACATCTAAATAAGGTATTTCTGTTTTCATCAATTTGCAAAAATGTCTAAAACCTGTTTTCACTTTGTCATTATGGGGTATTGTGTGTAGATTGATGAGGAAAATGTTTTATTTAATCAATTTTAGAACAAGGCTTTAACGTTACAAAATGTGGAAAAAGTCAAGGGGCCTGAATACTTTCTGAATGCACTGAACACTGTGTTAAGTTGTTTTAATGTCACATGTACAAGTAAAGTGAACTACTGTTCGTGCAAGCTCTAATCCCAACAACGCAGTATCAATAATGCAGTAATACTAAAAATAACACAAGGCAGAACAAAAACACACAAAGGGACTAAGAACACACCCCCGTGTTGAGGGTCAGCATGGCGGAGGTGATGTTGCCTACCCTCACCACCAGTCCATTATCCAGTTGCAGAGGGAGGAGGTGTTCAGACCCAGGCACTGTTCCCACAAAAAGATGTCGGCACTGAGCAAATTTCAGGTCTGCTGACTGCAAACTCGAATGTTGTGAAGATTCTGTGTAACTTCCTGCGCACGTTCACTGTGGACACTGAGGCTGTACCCGCTTTAAGTTACCATTTTATCAGTGGCCAAGTAGGCTACTGTGGCTATTTGATCATAATGTAGGCCTACCAGAGTGACCTACCTTCAAAAACAACGGAGAAAATGCATCCCATAACATTTTAACACGGAAATAGCTGTTTTATCATTCAGCCTTGTTAGGTTCTAAATGAACCAAGTAAAAACTCACGGACGATTATTAAAGCTCAAACCAAGTTGATTCACCCAATGGGTCAGACAGCTGAACAGACAAAGACATAGTCCCACAAGCACAAGTATATATATTATATACTCTAGGTGAAGTCTCATCCTTCCCTCTAAACATTACAGCTTTATTGCTAGGCAGGAAGTTAAGTGATGTGGGTAATAAGCTGTTCCTTCTCCCTTACGGTGACCTAACCTCGGCCCCCATTCTTCACAAATCCACAGCTCCCCACCCTTATCAGTGACCGCAACCATGTGATTTCCTTTACTCAGTACATTCCAAGCCCCTGGCTCAAATCCAACCTTACTTGACTCCACCATATGCATTGCTCCTACAGATAACCATTCACTTCTGATGTAACAACCAGACTGTTGGCCTTCTCCTTTCCATAGGATACCTGATGTCTAACAATATACCCTCTGCCTATTTGCTACTTAGCCTTCCTCAAAAGCTAGGTCAGGGCCAACAAGGATCTGTGACAGACAATTGTTCTAATCTAAATCACTTCAGTCTAATTATGTAAGTGCAATGTGTGTGCGCGCGCATAATTGTAGATTTAATGAAGAGGAGAAAGGTCATCCACTAAAGGGGATTACGTTGGGAATTAGTTGACCCAGAAATGGAGCGGTGGTTTGCACATCAATAGATAGAGGCATACACAAGACTGTGCCGCCATATAACAGGGTTACCTTACATTCTGACCTACAGGGCCAACAGAAATACACTTACTTATTTAAGGAGGTGCTCTGCTTTTGTTCTCTGTCTGTCTATCTTTTTCTCTTACCTGCTAGCTTCTTCGGCTCTGTTGAGGTCTTTTTCAGGCAGAGCTTCCTCCCAGTCCAGTATGGTACTGATGAGCTTCCCCCTGTGTGAACACACACACACTTTAGGGTAATTTCTTAGCAGACACCTGGCTATGTACTGATACAGCGTGATGATCTGATATCTTATTAGTGTATTTCCCTGAAATACCAAGATGGTGAAGCTGGATGAGTAATCCCCAGTGTGTGCTTGTGTTACCTGCAGGACCTGAGTCCTCTTCCCCGGACCTCCTCACAGTATTTTCCAGTGGGTTTCAGCCCCATCACACCAATCACCTTTTCCCGCACATACTGCCTGAAAAACCACACATCCGTCAGAACCTGTGATGCCTTTCACATTGACTTACTGGTGAAGAACCTTCGGTGAGGCAGTGACATATAATTCAGTATTAGAACTCTGATGGACAGTGCCACTTTACATGTGACAGCTATCAACACAGATCAGCGAACAAACACATTTCAAAGAGTTTAAAGAGCGTGTGAGGTGGCTGATGTATATACTTTGCTGTTGTCATGCCCGTGTAGGGCAGTACAGATGGTGGCTGAAGGCTAGATAAGTGATTCCTATTAGTATGTTGCTGGAATGGATTTCCCCTGCTTACAAGCCAGCCTCCCTTGCCCAAGTTGCCTCATGTTGTTAACATATGGAAAGTGAGAAGTCTGTCTATTCTTGTTTATTTTTGTGGAATTGACAGGTGAAGTAGGGAAACAGTGTTGGCAGATTTAGATTAGAATTTAGATTAGAATTAGCATCAATGCCTCCCGAGTGGGGCAGCGGATCTAAGGCACTGCTTCGCAGTGCTAGAGGCATCATTACAGACCAGGGTTCGATCCCAGGCTGTGCCGCAGCCGGCTGCGCCCGGGAGACCCATGAGGCAGCACACAATTGACCCAGCGTTGTCCGGGTTAGGGGAGGGTTTGGCCGGCTGGGATATCCTTGTCTCATCACACTCTAGCGACTTTTTGTGGTGGCCCGGGCGCCTGCAAGCTGACTTCGGTCGCCATCTGTACGTTGTTTCCTCCGACACATTGGTGCGGCTGGCTTCCGGGTTAAGCGAGCAGTGCTGTCAAGAAGCAGTGCGGCTTGGCGGGGTCATGTTTTGGCGGACACATGGCGCTCTATCTTCACCTTTCCCTAAGTCCGTACGGGGGTTGCAGCAATGGTACAAGACTAACTACCAATTGGATATCAAGAAATTGGGAAGAAAAAAAGCGGTCACAATAAGATTTAGCATCAGTGCAGGGTTAATCAATCTGGCTTTTATATGACGTGTGTATGTGTGACAAAGAGAGTGGGTTCAGTATGAATTAACCAGTTGAGGGCACACAAAATAACAATTTTTGTTCAAGATGGGCTGAACTGTGTTTCGCTATGCTTTCATCCTAATGTGAAGCGCATAACATTTCTATTCTTTTGAATTCGTCGTGTGTGACATCTTTCAGGAAGAGTGGTTTGAACAGACGTACTTGCCACACTTCCCACACTCCTCCACGAACATGTTCCCATGCAACTCAGAGAGCAGATTTCTGAATCAGAGAGAGAAAGAGAGACTGCTTATTTCACATAAGTATGTAGTGAAAAACAATTTATATGAATGTAAATGAGTGTTGAAGCAACGCACATTGGCTCCCCGGACTATCTGTATTGTGTCCCACCACCCCTACCCACCAACCCCTCTTTTACGCTCCTGCTACTCTCTGTTTTTATCATCTATGTGTGACTTTAACTATACCTACGTATTGCATCAATTAGCCCGACTAACCGGTGCCTGTACATAGCCTCGCTACTGTTACAACCTTGCTACTGTATATAGCCTCGCTACTGTTACAACCTTGCTACTGTACATAGCCTCGCTACTGTTACAACCTTGCTACTGTATATAGCCTCGCTACTGTTATTTTCACTGTTGTTTTTATTTCTTTACTTATCTATTGTTCACCTAATACCTATTTTTTACTTACAAATTGCAATGTTGGTTAGGGCCTGTAAGTAAGCATTTCACTCTAAGGTCTACACCTGCTGTATTCGGCACACATGACAAATAAACTTTGATTTGAACAGAGTACTTTAGTTTTGCATTTCCTTCCCAACTGAATACCATATAGATTGGAATAATGGTATTCTCCTGTTAATGTATTGAATCATATTGATTTCACTCTCTAGCTGTAGCCGTTCCAATTCTATGAAATCCTATTCACAAGAGAGACCAGGGCTTATTCAAAGAGTCTTTAGAATAGGAGTCATGATCTAGAATCAGGTCCCTCCTGTCCATAGAATCTTATTATTTATGATCTAAAAGACAAAACTGATCCTAGATCTGCATTTATTCTCTGAGACACTTGATAAATACGGGTCCTGGTCAGAGAATGATTGTAGTGTTTCATTAGGATAGTTTAGCAGGTTTCATATTTTATTTAACAATGAAAAACCCATTGAGATACAGAGTCTATTTTGCAAAGGAGTGTTACCTGGGGAAGCCGGAGCGGACGTGGATGCCGTCCACATTCTGGCTGATGAGGTATTTGAGGTAGCTGGCTCTCTGCAGCCCCAGCAGGGCCATGTGAGTGAGGCTGGGCCGAGCTTCCTCGAATGTGGTGTCAAAGTGGGGAGACTCGCCCCTCTCCTCCATTGTCCACACTCCTTTGGGACCCCTGAGAGAGGGAGACAACATAGAAGTGTGAGAGGTGTGTACAAACACACACACACTCACATCTAAGGTTATGACAGGGCAACATACAAGACAGACTGTCAAGCAATCTTTCCACATCTCTGTAGTAAGGGCTGCCGGGCTTCAAAAGGCAAGAGATGCATTTCTATGCAAGAGGAAGAGCGAGACATACTGAGAATACAGAATGAAGGCCATAGCATTCCCCTCTCTCCCATTCTCTTTTAACTGACACAGCCCCCGCTCTCTCACCTCTCATTGTGTGACTTATCGTCTGCTCAGACCAGATCAAAGCTACTCAGCCATTTGGTAAGACAGTCATTAGGCTAGAGGAGTACGTCAGCCAGGTATTATGTACTTATCTTTTAGAGAAAAGGGCCGCTGGACATGAAGAGCAATGAAAGTCTGCAAACTGGCTTTAGGGGGGAAAGTGTCCTTTTTATGCCTTTGTTTTTCAGTAATAGACCATTAATTAAATTCAAGGACAAACAGACAGGCAGGCAGACAAACCAGAATGACAGAAGGCTGATTAATTAAATATGAATGTAAAGTCCTCAAGTCCTTTTCCGCACAGCAGCAATGGAGAAAAGGGAAAACCCGTGAAGACACAAGCAGAGACCGAGAGAATAAGAATTACATTGTAATGACAAGTAATGTAAAAAAAAAAACGTTGGAAAGTTGGTGTGAAAGTCACCAAACATCACAGAGATCCAGCCAACACTACGGTACAATCATTGCTCTGGTAATAGAGCTAGCCTATACTGCCCCCCTCTGCTGATACCACAGTACTGCAGCCAAATAAGAGGCTGGTGTTGACTCACATTTCCTGTATTCTTACTTGAATCGTTTAAAATGCATCATTCATTATTCAATTTCTTGAGTGAGAAAAAGACACTGATCCAATTCAAATAGGTTCATTGAACATGGCGAGCCTTTACTAATAATATATTTCTAAACTGGCCAAATCCTCTGTGTCAGTTCAGCATAGCCATGAACCAAGCATTTTACAACCAAGGAGAGGTGGAGGAGAGTGTGCTTCTTTAGCCTATGGCGATGCGCTCTGAGTGGTTGAGCGGTACAGGGTAATGAGCTTACCTGAAGTCAGGTATGCCTGAAGAGGTGCTGATGCCTGCCCCAGAGTGGACCACCAGGTACTGGGACTCCCTAATCAGCTGGGCCAGAGCCTCCACCTTCCCCTTTAACTCTTCTTTACTGTCAAACGACTGGGAGAGAGTAGGGATGGGGAGATAACGGGGGCAGAGATGAGGGGAAAGTGAAGGGAGGATGAAGATGAGAGGACCGGACGGGGTGGGAAGAGTAAGAAAGAAGGGAGAGAGTGTAGAGGGTAGTGTTGGGTTAGGACAGGTTTGACTCATCTATTTCAGTGGGGTGCCCGGTGCAGTGTGTGGAGAACATGGCAAAACGTGCCAAAAGGACTATGGCACCAGCAACAAAAACGTAATGAAGGGGAAACACTACACTGGCGTTCATGTTAGCTTTCGTGTGTAACCGAGATATAATAGTATTAGCTAGCTAGTTTTGAACTACCTGTATATTGGCAGTATTGGATATTGTGCTGCGGTAGTAGGTACACTTCTGGCTAGACTAGAGGGAATCCTCGAAAAGCTTTGTAGCTACTAATAACTTAGCTAGCTAGCTAACACCTGCCTGTGTGTTTACCTCGGGGAGCCCGCAAACACCTTTGTCCGCATATGTAGACAGTCCAGCGGCGTAGTTTACAGACATTACTGCAGCTCCTCAACAAAAACTCAGAAATATACCTCAATGCTCTCGTAAATATTATCGTTCAACGCAATGAGCTTTTGTTTCTTTCTGAAAACCAGCCCACTTGCTCGTTGTTGAGACCCCGCTTGGTGACGTCATCTATAAGGGACGATTCTACTTAAAATGACTGATGAGTTATTTGGCTTGGCTGTCGTGCAGATAGAACAATGAGACAGAAAATTCCCCGGATGTATAAATGTGAAGCATCCGGTTGGCGTTTCCACTCACTACCAAATATGGTGATGAGAGGAAGCCAAGTGGCTGCGCGGTAGGCATTCTTCGAGTATTTCCGGTACTTCCAGGCGGGCAATTTTGAAACGAGTAGGACTTCAGCTACCGAGTTCAAGCAAAATTAACGAATGGGACATCCGACTTAGTGAATGAGTTGTTGGTGTGTGAGAAGTTTGGAAGTCTGACAGCCGAAATGGCGGCGAGTAGTAAGGAACGAAATGGAGAAAAGGTTCCAGTTGTGCTTGAATGTTAACAATATGGGTGTCAGTTCTGATTATATGGAGCAGGAGGATGAGGGTCAAGGACTGGAATGGTCTGTAGTGGAAAGACATATGAAGAAGAGAGATAATGATACTGAAAGCAGTGTAGCCTCTAGTAAAGAAACCATAAAGAGGGCCAAGGTAGGAAGCAATAGTAATAATGTGTTGGAGTGGAAAGTGGTGATGGTGTTTGATGAGAGCACAGGGCCTCATTTACACCCGATCTGACTAACCAATGCTGTTGAGAAAGAGACATGTGAAGTCAAATTAGCCCGGTTCATTGGAAATGGTAGATTGTTAATATTTTGAGGTAGCTAGGATCAGCAAGGGGAGATTCTGCAAATGGAAAAGCGTAATGGGAAGAAGAATAAAAGCCATGTCCCTGGTGCCTATGCTAGGTTGAGGGGAGTCATCACTGGGGTCCCAATATCTATGTCCATATATGATATTAAAGAAAATGTGTAGGGAGGCAGAGTGATTGAGGCCAAAAGTTGATCAATAGGAAAGAGGGTCAAAGAAGTGAAAGCTTATCAGTGATACTGAGGTTTGAGAAGGTTTTGCCTGGAAAAGTTCCTTAGTTTCAATGTCAGAGAATTTGTCCCATCTCCATTGCAATGTTTTAAATGCCAAACCTACATGTACATACTACCTCAATATGCCTGACGAACAGGTGTCTGTATATAGCCTTGCTACTCTTTTTTCAAACGTCTTTCTACTGTTGTTTTATTTCTTTACTTACCTACACACACACACACACATACCTTTTTTTTGGCACCATTGGTTAGAGCCTGTAAGTAAGCATTTCACTGTAAGGTTTACACCTGTTGTATTCGGCGCACGTGACAAATAAACTTTGATTTGATTTTGATTTGAAACAATGGGACATGTACAGTGCATTAGGAAAGTATTCAGACCCCTTGACTTTTTCTACATTTTGTTACGTTACAGCCTTATTCTAAAATCTTAATCAATCTACACACAATACCCCATATTGACAAAGTGAAAACTGGTTTTTAGATATTTTTGCAAATGTTTTACCTTATTACATAAGTATTCAGACCCTTTGCTTTGAGACTCAAAATTGAGCGAAGGTGCATCCTGTTTCTATTGATCATCCTTGAGATGTTTCTACAATTTGATTGAAGTCTACCTGTAGTAAATTGAATTGATTGGACATTATTTGGAAAGGCACACACCTGTCTATATAAGGTCCCACAAGACCAAGCTATGAGGTTGAAGGAATTGTCTGTAGAGCTCTGAGACAGGATTTTGTCGAGGCACAGATCTGGGGAAGGGTACCAAAAATGTCTGCAGCATTGAAAGTCCCCAAGAACACAGCGGCCTCCATCATTCTTAAATGGAAGAAGTTTGGAACCACCAAGACTTCCTAGAGCTGTCCACCTGGCCAAATTGAGCATTCGGGTCAGGGAGGTGACCAAGAACCCAATAGTCACTCTAACAGAGCTCCAGAATTCTTCTGTGGAGATGGGAGATCCTTTCAGAAGGACAACCATCTCTGCAGCACTCCACCAATCAGACCTTTATGGTAGAGTGGCCAGACGGAAGCCACTCCTCAGTAAAAAGCACATTACAGCCTGCTTGGAGTTTGCCAAAAGGCACCTAAAGGACTCTCAGAGAATGAGAAACAAGATTCTCTGGTCTGGTGAAAACAAGATTGAACTATTTGGCCTGAATGCCAAGCGTCACGTCTGGAGGAAACCTGGCACCATCCCTACCTTGACGCATGGTGGTGGCAGCATCATGCTGTGGGGATGTTTTTCAGCAGCAGGGACTGGGGGGCTAGTCAGGATCAAGGGAGAGATGAACGGAGCAAAGTACAGAGAGATCCTTGATGAAAACCTGCTCTTTCTGGACCTCAGACTGGGGAAACAGTTCACCGTCCAACAGGACAACGACCCTAAGCACACAGCCAAGACAACGCAGGAGTGGCTTCGGGACAAGTCCCTGAACGTCCCTGAGTGGCCCAGCCAGAGCCCAGACTTGAACCCAATCGAACATCTCTGGAGACACCTGAGAATAGCTGTGCAGTAATGCTCCCCATTCAACCTGGCAGAGCTTGAGAGGATCTGCAGAGAAGAATGGGAGAAACTCCCCAAATACAGGTGTGCCAAGCTTGTAGCGTCATACCCAAGAAGGCTGTAATTGCTGCCAAAGGTCCTTCAACAAAGTACAGAGTAAAGGGTCTGAATACTTATGTAAATGTGATATTTCCATTTGATATTTTTAATACATTTGCAAAATTTTTGCTTTGTCATTATGGGTATTGTGTGCAGTTTGATGAGGGGAAAAATGTAACAAAATTTGGAAAAAGTCAAGATATTTAGTGTAAAGAAAAGATGTGCCAAGTGTGGAGGGGAACATGATTACGGTGAATGCGTGAGCAATGTGAAGGTCAAGTGTTGTAATTGTGGGGGAGAACATACTGCAGAATTTGGTGGATGGAAGGTGCAGAGAGAGACTCAGAGTTATAGAATCATTCATGATGTATCATATGCAGAGGCTTTAAGACAGATTGTTGGAACTACAGTGCGGAATGATAGAGCTTCCATGGCTGCTCCTGTACTAAGAAATAATTTCGGGGCTGTTGCTTCTGGTCCTGGCATGGTTTCAAGACAAGAAATGTTACGCTCATGAATGTGCTGTGTCAAAGGACACTTTAATAGTGAATAAAGTAAATTTCATAGCTTTCATTGGTAAGGTTATCAACACGACTTGGGTTGTGGAAAGCAGAAATGCCAGGTTGAAGGTTATTGTGGATACGGCAAAATAGTTATTGGGGGTAACAGATGTTACTGTTTAAATGGTTTTAGACATGCTGAATAATCCTAAGGGTGGATTGTTTCAGCATGATATAGATGATAGATAACTAATTTTCTCATCAATGAAACATTTGATCTCAATACAGTTCTCTGAAATATTGAAGTGCAAGGGCGAATTGAGTTATTGCACAGGCGCACTTCATAGAGTAGTTCGCTTAACGGAAATATGCAATACATGCTACACTTGGCTCTGCCCACCTCCTTGCTTGTTCTGCACACTATAATTCATTTGCGCCCATTGAAAACAAGAGGCTGTGGTCTATCTTGGGTTAGTTATAAAAATCTTTGGCTGTAGTTTCTACTTTCACAGTTCATATTTCCCTTACTTTGGCTTTAGTATATAAACTTATGATGGTATAAAGTTCAGCCATTTTGGTCAGGGAGTTGGTCAACCATGGTTTGCCAGTGATGTGATAAGATATTTACACTGAAGAAAAATGGAACATGCAATTATTTCAAAGATTTTACTGAGTTACAGATCATAAGGAAATCAGTAAATTGAAATACATTGATTAGGCCCTAATCTATGGATTTCACGACTTGGAATACAGATATTGATTATTGGTCACAGATACCTTTACAAAAAAAGGCAGGGGGGTGGATCAGAAAACCAGTCAGTATCTAGTGTAACATCCATTTGCCTCATGCAGCACGACACATCTATTTCGTATAGAGTTGATCAGGCCATTGATTGTGGCTTGTGGAATGTTGTCCCACTCCTCTTCAACGGCTTTGCGAAGTTGCTGGATATTAGCAGGAACTGGAACACGCTGACTTACATGTCGATCCAGAGCATCCCAAACGTGCTCAATGGGTCACATGTCTGGTGAGTATGCAGGCCATGGAAAAGTGAGCGGAGGTCGGGTTGTCTTCTGAGAATTCGTAGTCGAGTGAGTAAACACCCACTGACATCCGATCTATTGGCCAACATGCAATCATTGGAAAATAAAATGGATGACCTACGATCAAGATTATACAACCAACGTGATATTAAAAACTGTAATATCTTATGTTTCACCGAGTCGTGGCCGAACGACGACACAGATAATATAGAGCTGGGGGGATTTTCCATGCACAGGCAGGACAGAGAAGCTACTTCTGGTAAGACTAGGGGCGAGGTATTGCTCGCCTGAGTTAGAGTACCTTATGATAAGCTGTAGACCACACTATCTACCAAGAGAGTTTATCTATATTATTCGAAGCCATCTATTTACCACCACAAACCAATGCTGGCACTAAGACAGCACTCAACCAAACAAGAAAATTCTCATCCAGAAGTTGCGCTCCTAGTGGCCGGAGACTTTAATGCAGGCAAACTTAAATCCGTTTGACCTCATTTCTACCAACATGTGTAACCAGAGGGAAAAAATGTCTAGACCACCTTAACCTCACACACAGAGATGCTTACAAAGCTCTCCCTCGCTCTCCATTTGGCAAATCTGACCATAATTATATCCTCCTGATTCCTGCTTCCAAGCAAAAACTAAAGCAGAAAGTACCAGTGACTCGCTCAATGCGAAAGTAGTCAGATGACGCTGATGCTACGCTACAGGACTGTTTTGCTGGCATAGACTGGAATATGTTCTGGGATTCATCAACTGGCATTGAGGAGTATACTACCTCGGTCATCGGCTTCATCAATAAGTGCATTGATGACATCGTCCCCACAGTGACCGTACGTACATATCCCAAGCAGCCGCGAGCTGCCCAATGACACAAGTCTACCAGACAAGCAAAATGCCTTTTATGCTCGCTTCGAGGCAAGCAACACTGAAGCATGCATGAGAGCACCAGCTGTTCTGGATGACTGTGTGATAATGCTCTCAGTAGCTGATGTGAGCAAGACCTTTAAACAGGTCAATATTCACAAAGCCGCGGGGTCAGATGGATTACCATGTACTCAAAGCAACTGGCAAGTGTCTTCACTGACATTTTCAACCTCCCTGAAATACCTACATGTTTCAAGCAGACTCCCATAGTGTATTCAGCGCATGTTTTTTTATTTTTTAAATTTTACCTTTATTTTACTAAGTCAGTTAAGAACAAATTCTTATTTTCAATGACGGCCTAGGAACAGTGGGTTAACTGCCTGTTCAGGGGCAGAACGACAGATTTGTACCCTGTCAGCTTGGGGATTCGAACTTGCAACCTTTCGCTTACTAGTCCAACGCTCTAACCACAAAGGCTACCCTGCCGCCGTGACAAATAAAATTTGATTTGGAAGAACTGGGACATTTTCAGCTTCCAGGAATTGTGTACAAATTCTTGCGATATGGGGCCGTGCATTATCATGTTGAAACATGATGTGATGGCGGCAGATGAATGGCACGACAATGGGCCTCAGGATCTCGTCAGGGTATCTCTGTGTATTCAAATTGCGATCGATAAAATGCAATTGTGTTCAATGTCCGTAGCTTATGCCTGCCAATACCATAACCCCACCGCCACCATTGGGCACTCTGTTCACAACATTGACATCAGTAAACTGCTCGCCCACACGACACCATCTGCCCGGTACAGTTGAAACCAGAATTCATCCGTGAAGAGAACACTTGTCCAGTGTGCCAGTGGCCATCGAAGGTGAGCATTTGCCCACTGAAGTCAATTACGACTCCAAACTGCAGTCAGGTCAAAACCTTGGTGAGGACGACGAGCACGCAGATGAGCTTCCCTGCAACGGTTTCTGAGTTTGTGCAGAAATTCTTCAGTTGTGCAAACATGGGTGATCTGGCAGGTGAACAAGTCGAATGTGGAGGTCCTGTGCTGATGTGAAAAAAATATAAAAGCAACATGTTAAGTGCCGGTCCCATGGTTCTTGAGCTGAAATAAAAGATCCCAGAAATGTTCCATACGGAGCAAAATATTGTTTAGGAGTATTTCTGTAATAAAGCCCTTTTGTGGGGAAAAAAAACATTCTAATTGACTGCACCCCTGCCCAGTTGTGAAATCCATAGATTAGGGCCTAATTTATTTCAATTGACTGATTTCCTTATTTGAACTGTAACACAAAATATTTTAAATTGTTGCAAGTTGGATTCATATTTTTGTTCAGTATGTGAGAATATTTTTGGTTGACAAATCTTTACATAATTTCTGATATCACCTTTTATTTTCTCGCTGACCAATATGGCTGCCATTATCAACCCTTTCTGGAACTTTTGAGTTTGACAATTACTTCTGTAGGCTGTCTATGGTTGATGTACTATCGACAGCACACACACCATTGTTACACTACAATCAACTTTTGCATTGTTGTAAAAACAATTGTGATGTATACTGCCCATTTCAATTGGGTGTAGGAGGAAGAAACTACAATTTGTTTTCCGATAATGATCTTTATTTGTTCAGTTTTAAATAGGCAAAAAATAAAATACATGTAAATAAAATGAAAAGGTGATCGTCCATATGTGCATATCAGTAAGTGTACATGTTACTGTAAACCATATCTGAAGCCACCAGGTAGGATAAACTAGATCACGTTACCATCTTAAAATAAATGTTTTCCTCATTCTTAAATATCCGGAGGAAGTTAAATTAAGCCAAATTAGAATAAAATGCAACATCCAATATTGCTGACACACACACACACACACCTGTTTGGAGATTCATGATAGCACCCCCCAGCAGCACACACAAAATAAATAAGCAAAAACAAAAGTGGCTGCCATTTTCGTTCCCAATTCCCACTGCTTGCTGACTGATACAACATATTGAAGAGATACAATCTTCCTACAGAAACCCACCAACATCGACCCCAGGACATTTGAAAGCATTCTCTAACAAAGACTACAGGCATAATTCTCAATGAAAAGAGAATAAAAACTGCAAACGTAGCTAATTATGAAGCTGCTAAACCCATACAGCTAACTTTTTTTTCTCTCCATACAGTTGGGCTCCACTAGTTGAGATCTCTGGCTCCATCCTGCTTCGCAGAGAACCTTGGTGAGCAAAGGGTCTCTGAGGAGATTCTGTCCAAACGCAGGAGAACTGGTTGCCGCAGCATCGTTGGGCGCTTTAGAAGCACCCACTCCACTTTCAAATGACAGCCGTAACTGAGGTGGTGTTCTCTAAGCCAGCAAAACGCTGTTAAAATGTTCAAACTGGGGTTGGGCCACAGCTCAAGCTCAACCTGGGGACCCCCAGACAAAAGTCATTAGCGTTTCCATGATCACACTTTTTTTTCTAAATTCACTCAAACCAGTATGGCGACAAGAGCAACGGTCCATCTAAGAGAAAATTTAACGTGTCCAAGATGTCTGACATGCAGAAACACCCATGTTGCAAAATGTATCGTACGTTTTCCCTCGCACAAAAATTTAAGGGCGGTGAGAACACAGAACCTCATCTTGGAGATTAATAAGTTCTGCTGTGTCAGTCACACAGATACCATGACAGGTGGAGAAGTCTTCAGTCACCTGTTCAGTCAATGAAGTCTATTAGGTGAGGGAACTAGAGGCGGCAAGTTGAAGGGAAACTTAACAAGTGAGAGATCTAACTTATGGGCCTGATTTACCAAGTGTTTTCACCAGTGCAATGTTGACACCTGTTTGTTTTTTTAACAGGTAGTCAAACAAGGACAAAGGGTAGCATGTCATTTTTTGCTTTATGTTAGTCAAACCTTTCAGAAAACAACAGGTGCAGCCTTTCCACTGGTAGAAAACTGAGCACATCAGGCCCAGCCTAAGTGTTCTTGGATTCTGAGAAGAAACGGAGGAGGAGAACCACTTGCCATCTGTGGATAGAAAAAGTGAGAGGTTTAAAATATGTGAAGTAGTCCTTTCAGAACTGTCTCTCCTATGGGAGAAGTCAGGGAGCGCATGCGTCAGCCATCCAGGTTCACATTTAGGACGCGTCACGACTCCTCTGTCCCAGAGTCATCTTCATCGTAGCAGCAGTCGTCTTCATCCTCCAGATCCTCATCGTCATAGTAATCGTCATAGAAGAGGTCAGAGCCCTCGTCAGGTGGTGGGGCGCGAGTGCGGACACAGTATTCGGCCAGTGTGGTGGGAACCTTCACCCCGTCGCGTTCCGCCTCAGCCTTAGTGGCCAACACCTGCTTCCTGAGAGACAGTGAGATAGAGAGGGTGAATAAGTGTGTGTGTGCTGTACTCTCGGTCCTTGCTACACTCTTGTCCTTTGTGTGTGTACCTACCGAATGATCTCTGCGTACTCTCTGTCCTTGCCCTTGCTGTCTCTCCACTTACGGTACATGACAGAGGCATCCACATTGGCCGGGGAGAAGGTGTTGGGCTCGTTCAGCAGAGAGATGACACTTAGAAGGATGGTCCTACAGGAGCCACACAGAGGGTTTGATGTCAGAAAGAAGCACCAAGCAGTTCCTATCGAGGTAAGCTGGTTGACTCATTGATCCTGCTTTGTGGGATACAGGCTAGGATATTTATGCCTGTCGATGTTGATATAAACCTAAAATGTTGCTGGTAAAAATAAGACCTACAACTTCTTAAATTAGAACTGACAAACATGACTTATAGTATTCCACTTAACTGGGTCAGACAGAAAATAAACAAAGTGTAACAGGGTTTCTGTGCAGTCTTGGAGAGGTTCCACTGAAGCCAGATAGACATGTGTCATGTGATCTGAGTATGAGTGGTGACACAGCACAATGGGAGAGAGCGGGGCATTTTTTTTTTTACCTTTATTTATTTATAAATAAAGAGGAGAGGGACAGAGAAAGAAGGGATGAAAAGGGAGCATGATAGAAGGGAGAGTGATATAGTAAGCAGAGGGAGAGCAGGGGTGTATTAATTCTATGGATTCTGTTGGAAAACATTTCCTAAACGGAAGCAAACCAAATGAAACAGGGAGGGACCAAGCTGAATTTGTCAACTGTTTGGTAATGGGAGAAGGTCATAGAGGAAAAATGAAGCAGAAGGAAAAGGTACAGAGAGAAGGGGATGTGGGGTTAGAGAACATGCTGAGATGTGTACCTAACATTCTGGGTAGGGTTCCACCTCTCAGAGGGCAGCTCTCCACTCTGAGGGTCATCAACTGGAGGGTGCAGAATGGATATACACACGTCCCCATTCTAACACAGGGAAGAGGCTAAAATTAATACACAGACAGGTTCATGTTCACAAATTGCAGGTGTGACTAGGATTAGACCACAAAAAGATGGAGAGAAATGTAGATTAACACCACAAAATGTCTGAAAATGAATTACATGGAGTAATTAATTGGCACAGCGGTCTAAGGCACTGCATCTCAATGCAAGATGTGTGCGTCACTGTAGTCCCTGGTTCGAATCTAGGCTGAATCACATTCAGCTGTGATTGAGAGTACCATACAGCTGCCGTTGTCCGGGTTTGGCTGTCATTGTAAATAAGAATTTGTTCTTAACTGACTTGCCTAGTTTAATAAAAGGTTACACAATGTATTTTTCTAGAAATTAAATTTTTATCTCTTCTTACCTCATAGATGTTGGGGTGCCACATCTTGGTGAGGAAACGGAAAGCAGGTGGTGAATAGGGGTAGTCAATGGGGAATTTGATGCGAGCCTGTGGGACACAGGGAGAGAAGCAAATATGTCAGCAACATGTCTTAACATGCGTCTCTGGGGCCTAAACTACCTAACCGGATTCAATTGTAATCCTGATGTCGCAACCCCGTGCTGAGTAGACCAAACTAGAGAGCAACAACAGCGTGACCCAGAAACAAGTTTGACACTAAACAGTACTGCTTGTCACTGCAGGCTGCATCAATAGAATGCAGATGCGATATTACGTTTTTCACGGGCCTATTATTAACGGAAGCCAACAATGTAGTTATCCATTAGTAATGGTGGCTAGCTAGCAAACAAAATAAATTAGGAAAATAGCATTTGTGTATGTAACATATTTGCAAAACAAGCTGACATACCTACGCGTCGAACTTACCTTGAAATACCCTCCTTCATAGTGAGTGTTAGGAGGTCCAAAAATGGCCACTTCCCAATTGTATAAATCTGCCTCGTCCACCAATGTTATTCTGAAGCCCTCGACTGGCTCCTCTTGAAGGCTCTTCATTTCTAACATTAATGCTTTCTGTGAGCTTGCTACGTGAGTAGGACCATGTTGCGCCATGGTAAAATAGCAAACTAGCGAATCTAGTTAACCTCGTTGTTTACTCGAACACACGTAACAACCTAGCTAGCCACCTGATTCTGCAAAAAAAAAAAAAACCTTTTCTTTGTTGCGATTTTGCGATGCGGACAAATGCTAGTTAGCTAACTTTTATTTTGCTTCAGGTGGATGGATTTGTTGTGAAACCGCGCAATGTTTTATCTGGCTAATTATCTTTATAAAATAGCTGAATTTAGAAAAACTCATACTAAAAATAAATGTTTTGGTATTTCAGTAGTTAGGCTCACCGACCAAGCTGACTGCCGTGGAGATAGCTAGTAGTTAGCATAAGGCGCTAGCTATTGATCAAATGAATATTTTAAAAAGCGGTTACTTTGCTACTGATAGTTATACTAAAATAATTAGTTTTGGACCAGCCAAAGTCTGTACAACATTAATAATTATTCACCGAATATATTTTTCAACTGCGAACGTCTGTGTCCCTGCTGGCTAGCAATGTGAGGAGTGAAAGCAGTCTCCTCTCCTCTCAAAACGTTCAATAAGATTGCAGTGCCGTCTGGGAAATGAAGTTCCAATGAAACATGGAACTTAAGCTTCTCATATCAGCATTGCAAAAATTGCCAAAAGGATTCATGATATACATTTTATTCACCATGTTTATTGTACAAGTACTCCAATTAATTGTGTATAGCAATGTATTTACAACTATTTCATTATTTTCGAGGTTTTAAAAACTACACTCACTGCATTTCTGGAAAACAGTCCAATTGTGTGACGTTACAACAACACGAATGTTGTTTGTTTTGATGTGAATGCTTGCTTGGCATTTTCGATGTCAATTTGTGTGTAAACTGAAATATTTCTATACAAAATACATATAGATGGGATGTAGTGTGCGGATTTCATTGTTCATGATAAAATACTTGAGAAAAGCGCAGTTGTATTTCACCATCCCCCATTCTGCTCCAAACCAAACGACCAATCAGTTTATAATATGACGCGTACAAACTGCGTCAGGGCTCAATGCAAGTCCCAGTGGTAGGCTTTAAATATACCTGAGAATTAAACAAATGTGAACAAAATCAATATAAAGGTTATTAGGAGAGGATCCCTTCGTGGTTTAAGTTAAATAATTATGTTTGTAATTTTCTTAATGTGTTTCTCCCCTCAAATACAATACAGTTGTGTGCTGCGAACAAAAATAATTTTACAGGTCCTATTTACGCGACCTAGAAGAGAACGGACCACAGACATTTGGGAACTCTTTTGCCATGGGTCCAAAAAAGCATCGTCGGTCCCGTTCTGGCTCTCGTAGTCGGAACCGGGATCGAAACAGGTCCAAAATAAGCAGATCACGATCACCCGAAGAGAAGAGAGGCCGGAGTCGGTCCATTGATCGAAACATAAAACCCCGGAGAATTGCGCGTTCTGAGAGCGGAAACTCGGACAGCAGTGGTGGATCTACGAGGCGACAAGGACAGCGGCCCCGTAGCAGAGACCATCCCGGATCGAGAAGCGACTCAAACAGCGACAATAGACGTAAACTGAAGGGCAAATCAAAAGACAGATCCAGGTAAACGTTACAGGTTAAGCTATATGAAATAAAAATGTACTGTGTATGTAGTTCGCAAAAAATGAACCACATACTGTATCTGCAACTAAACGTTTTTCTATCCATCAGGTCTGACTCAGATGATCCAAAGGGAAGGAAGAAAAGAGAGAAAAAGAAGAGCAGAAGAGAAGACAAAGGAGAGAAGATGATTGGCAGGAGCCAGTCCCAGTCCGACTCAGGGTCTAGTGCAGACCGGAAGAGATCGAGGGACGGGGGGAACAATGACCGGGAGAGGAGATGGCGGAGGAGTGCAGACAGAGGGAGTAGAGGCCCCAGCAGAGAAAGTGAACGACAGATGCGGGAGAGAACGAGAGACAGGGAGAGAATGAGAAGCCGAGACAAGGAGCCAAGCCGATGTAAGGAGAAAAGTCGAGAAAGAAGCAGCCGGAGGAGTGAAGACCGTGGGAGGAGAGAAGGAAGCAGAGGAAAGGACCAAAGGGACAAAGAGCGTAATAGACGTCGCTCTGGATCCTCTGACTCGTCTAAGAGCTCTGGGTCGGATGGCGGGGCCCGTGGAGGCAGCCCGGGGTCTGGAGAGGCCGGTCCCTCGGTACGAGATGAGAAGAAGAACCAGAGAGAGATGCTGAAGGCCCTGGAGACCCCAGAGGAGAAGAGGGCCAGGCGACTGGCCAAGAAGGAGGCCAAGGAGAGGAAGAAGAGAGAAAAGATGGGCTGGAGTGAGGAGTACATGGGCTATACCAATGCAGACAACCCCTTCGGAGACAACAACCTGCTGGGCACCTTCAAATGGCAGAAGGTAAGACGGGGAGAGGGGAATGAGCACTTGAGAAATGGGTGTATATGGGACTATCAACCTCCTGCTTTTAGAAGTGCAGTGGTTGTCAGACCTAGTCTAAACAGCAGACTGATACAATGGTTACTCCATGAATATCAGTCTGAAAGAAGTCGCTGTAAAAGAAAACGCAATAGTCTCTACAAGGCAGAATTTTTTTAAGTAAAAATATTTATACTTATTTTACAGGTTGTACATGCTGTTGGTCCTTTTGTCGGTAGGAGGTGGAGATAATGTTTCCACAGGAATGTGTTTACCTGACTTTTTGCAGCGCCGATAGGTTCTGTCACTTGTATTATCAATCTGTTGTCACATTACACGTGATGCACAATATGTAAACAATAGCCGAAACACGTTTCCTCACAATTAGCTGGAAGTGTTTGTCTTTCAGTTAGGCTCGGTTATATTGGTCAAGTGTTTGTCACGTGCTAATTGCATCAGTATTGAAAATAAAAAAATGGAAATACAAATTATCTACAGAACAGCGTACTGAAGGTTGGGTTGATGACATTATTCTGTTGGTAATCTTGTCTCACATTCCTACCAGCAAAAGGAACAACCACACGGATAACCAATATTTTTATTCAGCATTCTGGCTTGTAGAGATCATGAAATGAAACTTTCCTGATCGAAATGCTAATTTCTGCCCGACTTAGAATTATATTCAATTCAACGTCAGGTCTTCAGGCTTCATCAGACAAGGCTCTGAGGAATTTGTGTATTTCTCTGTTGTTGTTGTGGTCAGGCTCTGGACAGGAAGGGCATTGGCCATCTGGGTGAGAAGGACCTGAAGGACAGGAACAAACGTATCCAGGAGGAGAATCGCAGAGAACTGCAGAAGGTATGCTTCTATGCAACACAAGTTTTCTGGGTCTGCATAATAAATCAAGGATAGTTGAAATCGGTGCTAAATTAAGTCCCCAGAAGTAACAAGTAATGGTAGACCTACCAATTAGTTATAGTGATTTTACTGATATCAATTTTGTTAATTAATTATTATGTGGTTAAAACTCGTAATTCCGTGACCAATTTGGCAAAGGAATTACCAAAAAATATGTAACGGAATTACTGCAACTGAAATGGCTACAATGGGAAATCACAATGGTCACCTGCTTTACTGTCCTCTCTTCCACTGACATACTGTTATGTTCAGCTCACAACTGTTTTCTTTGTCTTTCTTGTGGACAAACCCAGTGTTAAAACAGTCTGAGTCTGGACAACCCCCTCTCTCTTTCTCTCTAGTTAATGTCAACTCTCCCAGGTCTTACTGACACATACCCACGAGCCCCCTCTCTTTCCATGGACACTAAACGTCCATGGACTTTTAAAAGTAGTTGAACCAAATCTGAATCTATCATAGAGGTATGTTTCATAAGTTTGGATAGTACAGTACTGTACATTGAGTAGAGCACAGTAGAGTGTACTAAGCTGTAAGAAACGTCCCTCTTTCAGGACCCTGTCTTTCAAAGATAAGTCGCAAAAATCCAAATATCTTCACAGATCGTCATTGTAAAGGGTTTAAACTCTGTTTCCCATGCTTGTTCAATGAACCATAAACAATTAATGAACATGTACCTGTGGAACGGTCGTTAAGACACTAACAGCTTACAGATGGTAGGCAATTAAGGTCACAGTTATGAAAACTTAGGACACTAAAGAGGCCTTTCTACTGACTCTGAAAAAACACCAAAGAAAGATGCCCAGGGTCCCTGCTCATCTGCGTGAACGTGCCTTAGGCATGCTGCAAGGAGGAATGAGGACTGCAGATGTGGACAGGGCAACAGGTACAGGATGGCAACAACAACTGCCCGAGTTACAGCCGGAACGTACAATCCCTCCATCAGTGCTCAGACTGTCCGCAATAGGCTGAGAGAGGCTGGACTGAGGGCTTGTAGGCCTGTTGTAAGGCAGGTCCTCACCAGACATCACCGGCAACAATGTTGCCTATGGGCATAAACCCACCGTCGCTGGACCAGACAGGACTGGCGAAAAGTGCTCTTCATTGGCGAGTCGCGGTTTTGTCTAACCAGGGGTGATGGTCGGATTCTCGTTTATCGTCAAATGAATGAGAGTTACACCGAGACCTGTACTCTGGAGCGTGATCGATTTGGAGGTGGAGGGTCCGTCATGGTCTGGGGCGGTATGTCACAGCATCATCGGACTGCCTGCAATGACAACAAGCTCAATCTCAACGCTGTGCGCTACAGGGAAGACATCCTCATGTGGTACCCTTCCTGCAGGCTCATCCTGACATGACCCTCCAGCATGACAATGCCACCAGCCGTACTGCTCGTTCTGTGCGTGATTTCCTGCAAGACAGGAATGTCAGTGTTCGGCCATGGCCAAGGAAGAGCATGGATCTCAATCTCATTGAGCACGTCTGGATCAGATGGTGAGGGCTAGGGCCATTCCCCCCAGAAATGTCTGGGAACTTGCAGGTGCCTTGGTGGAAAAGTAGGGTAACATCTCACAGCAAATCTGGTGCAGTCCATGAGGAGGAGATGCACTGCAGTACTGTGGAACTTGTTCAGTTTATGTCTCAGTTGTTGAATCTTGTTATGTTCATACAAATATTTAGACATGTTAAGTTTGCTGAAAATGAACGCAGTTGACAGTGAGAGGATGTTTCTTTTTTTGCTGAGTATATATTGTACTGAACTAAACTCTACTGAACTCTGCTGCGCTGTATTGTACTGCATTGTATTCTACTGTGATGTCCAAACTTGTGAAACTGTGCTGTAAATTACATTTGTTTCCATATTTATGCATTTCTGTGTAGTACAGATCAGGGACCCATGATGTAATTCTGTTACCGTAGTGCCAGCACCGGGTATAAATCCACTTCATTTACTGTAGTTCAATAACCAAAAGAGATTTTTCAAACGCAAGCTATCATTACTGATAGCAGACATATTTTAATCTTAATTCGGAGAAGATATTTAACATCGTTTTTGGAAAACGTTGGTCGCATAAAAACCTTAGGGTTACATCTGCACAATTCTTCTACTAAACTCGTTTTTGTACATTTTTTTTAGTGGAAATTGTTAAAAGTAGCCCTTGTGCATAGAGTTGTGGTTTGAAAATATTTTAAATCAATGTAGTTTTAACACAAAATGAGGTTGGGACTATATAAACCTCAAAAAGTGTTACATTTGACTCCAACAAAGTTATGCAATTTTACTGTAGGACAATGTAGAGCGAGAGAGAGAAAGCCATGCAAGAGCAGGACCTGTGTGTGTGTAACTGTGTTTGTGTGTCTGCCTGTGTTTAGGTGAAGCAGCTGCGTCTGGAGAGGGAGAGAGAGAAGGCCATGAGAGAGACCGAGCTGGAGATGCTGCAGAGAGAGAAGGAGGCAGAGCATTTCAAAACCTGGGCGGAACAAGAGGACAACTTTCACTTGCACCAGGCCAAGCTACGGTTAGTGGTGCCACCTTCATTACTATCCCTCTGTAAACCCTGACCCTCAATAACCTCTCACATGCAGTGCATTCAGAAAGTATTCAGACACCTTGACTTTTTCCATATTTTGTTACATTACAGCCATATTCTAAAATGTATTAAATTGTTTCTTTCCCTCATTAATCTACACACAATACCCCATAATGACAGAGCAAAACCGTGTTGTTTTTTTAAAATGTGCAAATGTATAAAAAAATAATAATAATACATTTACACAAGTATTCAGACCCTTTACTCAGTAGATTGTTGAAGCACCTTTGGCAGCGTTCACAGCCTTGAGTCTTCTTTGGTATGATGCTACAAGCTTGGCACACCTGTATTTGGGGAGTTTCTTCCATTCTTCTCTGCAGATCCTCTCAAGCTCTGTCAGGTTTGATGGGGAGCATGGCTTCACAGCTATTTTCAGGTCTCTCCAGAGATGTTTGATCGGGTTCATGTCCAGGCTGTGGCAGGGACACTCAAGGACATTCGGAGACTTGTCCCAAAGCCACTCCTGCGTTGTCTTGGCTGTGTGCTTAGGGTTGTTGTCCTGTTGGAAGGTGAACCTTCGCCCCAGTCCGAGGTCCTGAGCACTCTGGAGCAGGTTTTCATCAAGAATCTCTCTGTACTTTGCTCCTTTCATCTTTCCCTCGATCCTGACTACCGGTAGTCTCCCAGTTCCCGCCGGGGGAGTGCTGTAGAGATGATTGTCCTTCTGGAAGGTTCTTCCATCTCCACAGAGGGACCATCGGGATCTTGGTCACCTCCCAGACCAAGGCCCTTCTCCCCCGATTGCTCAGTTTGGCCGGGCGGCCAGCTCTAGGAAGAGTCTTGGTGGTTTCAAACTTCTTCCATATAAGAATGATGGTGGCCACTGTGTTCTTTGGGACCTTCAATGCTGCAGAAATGTTTTGGTACCCTTCCACAGATCTGTGCCTCGTCACAATCCTGTCTCTGAGTTCTACGGACAATTCCTTTGACCTCATTGCTTGGTTGTTGCTCTGACATGCACGGTCAACTGTGGGACCTTATATAGACCGGTGTGTGCCTTTCCAAATCCTGTCCAATCAATTGAATTTACCACAGGTGGACTCCAGTCAAGTTGTAGAAGCATCTGAAGGATGATCACTGGAAACAGGATGCACCTGAGCTCAATTTAGAGTCTCATAGCAAAGAGTGAATACCCCTTGTTGTTGTTGGGTGTGTTGATGGATGAGGATTTTTTTAAATCTAATTAATTTTAGAATAAGGCTAACCAAACAAAATGTGGAAAATGTCAAGGGGTCTGAATACTTTCCGAAGGCACGGTGGTTCCATTTACTCACTCAAAAACAACCTGGTCCAAAAACAACACCTCAGTACTCCGGTGTCTGCCGATGTGGATTTGTGTGTAGCCCTCTAACTAATAAATGTTTGTTTGTTTAGGTCTAAGATCCGTATCCGTGACGGCCGTGCTAAGCCCATAGACCTTTTGGCTAAGTACATCAGTGCTGAGGATGACGACTTGGCTGTGGAGATGCACGAACCTTACACCTTCCTCAACGGACTCACCGTCACTGACATGGACGACCTGCTTGAAGATATCAAGGTGTGTGTGTGCTTACTGTCTTTCTAGAATAAATGGAGCTTGTTGGTTGAGAAATTGTGGTGTGCAGAGGAAGAGTTTTTTTGTGACCCTGTGTGGTTTTCTCTGTAGGTATACATGGAGCTGGAGCAGGGGAAGAATGTAGACTTCTGGAGGGATATGACCACCATCACAGAGGATGAGATCAGCAAGCTCCGGAAACTGGAGGCATCTGGGAAAGGCCCAGGTGCACCACCTCAACCTCTCATAGGCCCAGCTACATGGACATCTCAGTATTGCTCTCTCTCATTGGCCCATTTTATGTCTTGGCTGTCCATCTTCAACCTCTATACTTTACGCCTAGGACATTTCTCCCCCTGTCTCTTTCTCCTAGGGAGTGTCGGAAATGGCACCCTAGTTAAAAGTAGTGTAATATATAATTAGGGCATAGGGTGCCATTTCTGGTGCAGCCCTAGACTGTCAAGTGAGGTTTACTGTTTAGTTGACTGTCTCTCTGTTCTCCAGGTGACCGTCGTGATGGCATTAACACATCAGTGAGCACCGATGTTCAGATAGTGTTTAAGGGAAAGACGTACAGCCAGCTCCAGGCGCTGAACCTCAACATCGAGACTAAGATCCGAGCTGGGGGATCCAACCTGGACATAGGCTACTGGGAGAGCTTGATGCAGCAAGTCAGGGTCTTCATGGGCCGAGCACGGTGAGGACCGGTTGATTGCATGTAGAGCATGGTGCTTGCAACGCCAGGGTTGTGTGTTCGATTCCCACTGGGGTCCAGTACAGGCAAAAGTACAGAAATGTATCCACTCACAGACACTCTTATCGTATGCCGCTCGGGCTAAGAGTGTTTGCTAAATGACTAAAATAAAAAAATGTCAACCCCTATCTGTGTTGTAGGTTGAGAGAGAGGCACCAGGACGTGTTGCGTCAGAAGCTGTTCAAGCTGAAACAGGAGCAGGGAGTGGAGAGTGAGCCTCTCTTCCCGATCATCAAAGAGGAGCCTGAGGACGAGGCTGTGTGAGTACACGCACGCACACCGTCAACCTCTTTCTACGCACGCATGCACGCTCAAGTACACTAGGTTTGAACTTTGCCGCCTCTTTTTCATTCACAGAACCGAGAGCGAGAAAGACACTCCCTCAGGGGGGCCTGGACCCTCCTCTTCCTCCCCTTCCATCAATCAAAAGAGAGATGCAGAGGAGAAGGATGAGCAAGTGGCGGGCCCATCCACGGAGGGAGACGGGGAGAAAGAGGGGGATGGAGAGGAGAAGGGTGAGGTGGTAGAGGCTGTTCTGACAGAGGAGGATTTGATCCAGCAGAGCCAGGCAGAGTATGACTCTGGCCGCTACAGTCCCACACTGCTGCTTCCCTCAGAGCTACCGCTGGACACACACACCATCACACCTGACGAAGACACACACAAACTACACCTCTCACGCAGACAGCTCGCCGTCACAGGTAAGAGGCTCTACACACCCATATTCATACATACACAAAAACGCTCAGACATTCTTACAAGGCCTATCTCTACCCATCGTCCTATTAATCAATCTTTCTCTCTCTGCTCACCACTTGTTCTCCAGGTGATGCCAATGAGAATGCAGAGGATGAGTTTGTGCGTCGCGCCAAACAGGGCATGGGCGGGGACGAGGCTCAGTTTAGCGTAGAGCTTCCCCTCACAGGGAAGATGTACCTGTGGGCTGATAAATACCGTCCCCGGAAACCTCGCTTCTTCAACAGGGTCCACACAGGCTTCGAGTGGAACAAATATAACCAGACCCATTACGACTTCGACAACCCTCCGCCTAAGATCGTCCAGGGCTACAAGTTCAACATCTTCTATCCGGACCTGATCAACAAACGTTCCACACCGCAGTACTTCCTAGAACCCAGTCCCGACAACAAGGACTTTGGGGTTCTGCGGTTCCATGCGGGCCCGCCATATGAGGACATTGCCTTTAAGATCGTTAACCGCGAGTGGGAGTACTCTCACCGCCACGGGTTCCGTTGTCAGTTCGCCAACGGGATCTTCCAGCTGTGGTTCCACTTCAAGAGGTACCGCTACAGAAGATAGAACCAGCTGAGTTTAGAACCTCAACAGTACAACACCAGCCTTGGGCCTGGACCCCAATCCGGACCAGGAAACTTACACTGCCAGGTTGTAACCATAGAAATGGAATGTATAGATCAGATATCATATCAGTTGGGATCATCAGTAAGGTTAATGTGTTCTAGCGGTTAATGTTTAGTCTGAAGGCCTAAAGAAAAACAATTACACACTTGGGATCAACTGTGTTTTTATTGGTTATCTTAGTGTTAACCCTTTTCCTAGTTATTACTACGGCAGCCCTGCCCATTCTGTTGTCACAAAGAATGGTTTGTATTTTAGTTTGATCAGATAGGCTTTCAATGTACCTGTCTCTGAAATTACATATTAAAGATTCTTTTCCTAGCGGACTTCCATTTGTTGCCATCAGAGCTGTGAGGTAAAACAGTCTAATAACAAAACATTTGACAAGATTTCAATTGTCCTAGGAGTGGCATTAACTGTGTCTCATAATCAGTCAGGAAGAGGATGTCAACAAATCACAAGATAGTAAACTGTCCCTTTTACCATTGGCTAAGTGTAACGTTGACCTATTACCATTGGCTAAGTGTAACGTTGACCTATTTTCTTAGAAACAACAGCTGTTCGATTTAGGACTAATTAACCCCCAATGTTAGCACTTTCTTAGCAAGTCCACTCCTGCCCCAGATTGAAACCAGTCATGCCTGTTGACTATTCTATTCACACACATTGGAGATGCCAAAAACAGTTCAGATAGAAAGAGTTTTAATAACGTAAACAACACTGATACAGTACAGTTAACAGGATCCTGATAATGCACTAGGCTAGTGGCCAATCCTCAAAGCACAACCATGTTTTTCCATATCTCTTATGGTCTCCCATGTATGAAATGGATGGTTGTGTAAAAATATTTTACTGCAGAAGGGGTTACATTTATAGATATTGTGACACCCTTTGACTCAAAGTTCAGGATAATGCCTGGCTGCAGGGGTAACCCAATATGGCAAGCTCTGATATTGCTCAAATTTTGAATACAACAAGTCAATTGTCTGCCCAAATACACAAACATCATTGGGATATCTTAAATAACTTTTAAAATAAAGACCTGTAAACACAGATCCATACAATAGGCAGAAATAACTATCAAGAATCATGATGAATGTAAACTTTGCTTTTTGGTAACTGTTCAATAGACAACTTTCCATGTCAAATCTGCTTTCATTCAGTGCTGTATGGTACCGCCTGGCAAAAATACATACAGTTACACATTATTTTATGTTGTGGCTATTGTAATCGCTCTAAGGAAAACAAGTGGGCTCTGACATCCAAATAAGATGTTTTGGGGTCAAAGGTTCTGTAAAGGTTCCCTAGTCTTGCAATTAAGTCAGAGAGCCATCACAGATTATCTTTATATTTGGTCTCAAATTCAATATGGCTGCCATAATAACATTTGATGGAGGTTAAATCACCTGTAAATATTAATTTTGTAAATGAGGCCTTTTTTCAGAATTGTGTACAACACTCATGCCTATAAAGACTGTTGGTGTAAATACTTTTTTTGTGTGTATTTGACACCCTTTTTACCCGCAAATTCGATCTTGTCTCATCGCTGCAACTCCCCAACAGGCTCGGGAGGCGAAGGTCGAGTCATGTGTCCTCCGAAACATGACCCGCCAAACCGCTTTTCTTAACATCCGCCCGCTTAGCCCCTAAAAGAGTAAACGTCGTTCAACTGACGACAGAGGTCTGCCTGCAGGCACCCGGCTTCCCACAAGGAGTCGCTAGAGCTCGATGAGCCAAGTAAAGCCAACCTTCATACACCTTCATACAGCTCTTGCTATATTTATGAGTGGCACTGCCTTGCCTCTGTGTCTGAATAGCCGAAGGCAACTAGTTTTTCAATGTGTGATCATGTTTTAATCTCATTCACACACTTACAGCATATCAACAATGGGCAATTACACAAAATGTAATAAGCCTTTCAAGACACAAGCACACAGTAGCGTGCTTTCTATTTGGGGTTTTAGGCTGGGTTTCTGTATAAGCACTTTGACATCTGCTGATATAAAAAGGGCTTTATGAATACATTTGATTGATTAGAAAATATGTTTATGTCATTATTTGGTAACAGAACACCTATCTGTTCTAACTAAAATGATTTTCCCAATGAAAACTTAACTTCCATCCTTCGCATACTGATCAGTCACAGTGAGTGCTGAATACACTCAAAATATGATCCATTTAGTTGGAACCAAAATTATTTTCCAATCATTCTGAACAGGACCCATATTTCCTTTGTTCCTGTCTGATCAAAAAATAAAGTTCTGAACCAGTTTGAACCCATATAGTTCCTTTTTGTAACCTGTGAAATCAACATAGTTTCATTCATTTACTCAACCTATTAGCACAGCTAGAGAAGCTTGCTATGGGCCGAACGGCACGAGATGCTACAGAAATTTCACAGGTGGGGAGAGAGAGGGGTGAACATGGAGGGGGCTTGGCTTGAAAAGCTGAACATCATGACATGACGTGAACTGGAATGTGTTTAGGCTATTACTAGCATTATAATTTCACCGAATTATAGAATTATGAGGACATGTAGACATGAGGAATATTTTTGGTACAAAAAGGTTCTCAAGATTTGAAAATAACGGTTCTGTTCCAGAACACAAGAGATCACTTTAGTTCCGGGTTCTGTTTCCATTTCTCAAAATGGGGGTGGGGAGAGAATAAAGTTGAATAAAAAACAAGAGAAAAGAGAGGATATCAGTCTGACTCACAGCTCCAAGTCTGGTGGTGGGGATGTCACAGCTGTACATCACCAACTTCACAAAGGACAGTTCCACGGTTACCAATGTCCAACACGCTGTATGCACACACCACAGAGAGGTCCCTTGAACACAACAACACAGTGCATTAAAGAGACGTTAAAGAGAAACTCTCACATGCGCGTACACACAAACATAGATACACTAACACATAAATCAGATTTTATTGGTCACATACACATGTTTAGCAGATGTTATTGCGGGTGTAGTGAAATGCTTGTGTTTCTAGCTCCAACAGTGCAATAATATCGAACAATTTTACAATAATACACACACATTTAAAGTAAAGGAATGGAATTAAGAATCAATAAATATTTGAACGAGCAGTGTCGGAGCAGCATAAACTAAAATACCGTAGAATATCAAATCAAAATCAAATCAAACTTTATTTGTCACATGCGGCGAATACAAGTGTAGACCTTACCGTGAAATGCTTACTTACAAGCCCTTAACCAACAGTGCAGTTCAAGAAGAGTAAAGAAAATATTTACCAAATAAACTAAATGAAAAAATAATAAAAAGTAACACAATAACATAACAATAACGAGGCTATATACAGGGGGCATCAGTCAGTGTTCAGGGGTCAGTGTGTGGGAGTACAGGTTAGAGGTAAATTGTACATGTATGTAGGGGTGGAGTGACTATGCATAGATAATAAACAGTGAGTAGCAGCAGTGTTCAAACCAAAACGGATGGGTGGGTCAATGTAAATAGTCTGGTGGCCAGACTAATCAGGTTAATTGTTCAGCAGTCTTATGGCTTGAGGGTAGAAGCTGTTGAGGAGCCTTTTGGTTCTAGACTTGGTGCTCCAGTACCGCTTGACGTGCAGTAGCAGAGAACTGTCTATGACTTGGGTGACTGGAGTCTCTGACAATTTTATGGGCTTTCCTCTGACACGCATATTATATAGATCCTCGATTGCAGGAAGCTTGGCCCCAGTGATGTACTGGGCCGTACGCACTACCCTCTGTACAGTCAGATGCCGAGCAGTTGCGTTTGGACCATAATAGATCGTTGGTGATGTGGACACCAAGGAACTTGAAACTCTTTGATCCGCTCCACTGAAGCCCTGTTGATGTTATTGGGGGCCTGTTCGGCCTACCTTTTCCTGTAGTCCACGATCAACTCGTCTTGCTCACATTGAGGGAAAGGTTGTTGTCCAGGCACCACACTGCCAGTTCTCTGACCTCCTCCCTATAGGCTGTCTCATCGTTGTCCGTGATAAGGCTGTTGTTGTCATCAGCAAACTTAATGATGGGGATGGAGTCATGCCTGGCCGTGCAGTCATGAGTGAACAGGGAGTACAGGAGGGGACTGAGCACGCACCCCTGAGGGGCCCCCATGTTGAGGATCAGCGTGGCGGATGTGTTGTTACCTACCCTTACCACCAGGGGGCGGCCCGTCAGGAAGTCCAGGATCCAGTTGCAGAGGGAAATGTTTAGTCCCAGGGTCCTTAGCATAGTGATGAGCTTTGAGGGTAGTATGGTGTTGAACGCTGAGCTGTAGTCAATTAATAGCATTCTCACATAGGTGTTACTTTTGTCCAGGTGTGAGGGCAGTGTGGAGTGCAATAGAGATTGCATCATCTGTGGATCTGTTGGGGCGGTATGAAAATTGGAGTGGGTCTAGGGTTTCTGGCATAATGGTGTTGATGTGAGCCATGACCAACCTTTCAAAGCATTTCATGGCTACAGACTTGAGTGCTATGGGTCGGTAGTCATTTAGACAGGTTACCTTAGTGTTCTTGGGCACATGGACTTTTGCGGTCTGCTTGACTCAGACAGGGAGAGGTTGAAAATATCAGTGTGTCAGCGTATACTCAGAGTACACGTCCTGGTAATCCTTCTGGCCATGCGACCTTGTGAATGTTGACCTGTTTAAAGGTCTTGCTGTAGAGAGAGAGCATGATCACACAGTCGTCCGGAAAAGCTGATGCTCTAATGCTTGTTTCAGTTTTTCTTGTCTCGAAGTGAGCATAGAAGTTATTTAGCTCGTCTGGTAGGCTTGTGTCACTGGGCAGCTCTCGGCTGTGCTTCCCTTTGTAGTCTGTAATAGTATGCAAGCCCTGCCACATCCGACAAGCGTCGATGCAGATGTAGGGCGATTCGATCTTAGTCTTGTATTGACCCTTGCCTGATGGTTCGTCGGAGGGCATAGTGGGATTTCTTATAAGCTTCCGGGTTAGAGTCCCGCTCCTTGAAAGCGGCAGCTCTACCCTTTAGCGCAGTGCGAATGATGCCTGTAATCCATGGCTTCTGGTATGTACGTACAGTCACTGTGGGGACAACGTCACCCATGCATGTATTGATGAAGCCAGTGACTGATGTGGTGTACTCCTCAATGCCATCGGAAGAATCTTGGACCATATTCCAGTCTGTGCTAGCAAAAAAGTCCTGTAGTTTAGCATCTGCTTCATCTGACCACTTTTTTATAGAACAGGTCACTGGTGCTTCCTGTTTTAATTTTTGCATGTAAGCAGGAGGATAGAAATATGGTCAGATTTTCCAAATGGAGGGCGAGGGAGAGCTTTGTAGTAAAGGTGGTCTAGAGTTTTTCCCCCCTCTGGCTGCAAATTTAACATGCTAATAGAAATTAGTTAAAACTGAGTTAAGTTTCCCTGCATTTAAGTCCCCGGCCACTAGGAGCACCGCCTCTGGATGAGCATTTTCCTGTTCACTTATGGCGGTATACAGCTCATTGAGTGTGGTTTTAGTACCAGCATACGTCTGTGGTGATATGTAAACTATAGGTAGATAGTGTGGTCTACAGCTTATGATGAGATACTCTACCTCAGGCGAGCAAAACCTTGAGACTTCCTTAGATATCGTGCACTAGCTGTTCTTTACAAATATGCATAGGCCCCCGCCTAGTGTCTTACCAGAGGCTTCTGTTCTATGCTGCCGATAGTCATCGTTCAGCCATGACTCAGTGAAACATAAGATATTACAGTTAATGTCCCGTTGGTAGGATATACACTACCGTTCAAAAGTTTGGGATCACTTAGAAATGTCCTTGTTTTGAAAGAAAAACAATTTTTTTGTCTATTAAAATAACGTCAAATTAATCAGAAAAACAGTGTAGACCTTATTAATGTTGCAAATGACTATTGTAGCTGGAAACGGCAGATTTATGGAATATCACTCCTGCGTTCCAATGGCACATTGTGTTAGCTAATCCAAGTTTATCATTTTAAAAGGCAAATTTATCAAGGCGAGACCTAGATGCAGACGGTTGGAGTCTTACAATATTTATTAAGCCAAAGTAGTAGGCAAGAGAATGGTAATGGATAGGCAAAAAGGTCAAACCAGATCAAAGTCCAGGAGGTAAAGAGTGGCAGACAGGCTCGTGGTCAAGGCAGGCGCTTACAAAGTCCAGAAAGAGGCAAGGGTAAACAAATTAATATATATATGTAAAAGTAGAAAACCGCTGGTTGACTTGGAAACTTACAAGACAAACTGCCACAGAGAGACAGGAAACACAGATAAATACACTGGGGAAAACAAGCGACACCTGGAGGGGGTGGAGACAATAACGAGGAAGGGTGAAACATATCAGGGTGTGACAATTGATCATTAGAAAACCCTTTTGCAATTATGTTGGCAAAGCTGAAACTGTTCTTCTGATTTAAGAAGCATCAGCATTTGTGGGTTCGATTACAGGCTCAAAATGGCCAGAAACAAAGGACTTTCTTCTGAAACTCTTCAGTCTATTCATGTTCTGAGAAATGAAGGCTATTCCATGCGAGAAACTGCCAAGAAACTGAAGATCTCGTACAACGCTGTGAACTACTCCCTTCACAGAACAGCGCAAACTGGCCCTAACCAGAATAGAAAGAGGAGTGGGAGGCCCCGGTGCACAACTGAGCAAGAGGACAAGTACGTTAGAGTGTCTAGTTTGAGAATCATACGCCTCACAAGTCCTATAGTGGGACCTTCATTAAATAGTACCCGTAAAACACTTGTCTCAACGTCAACAGAGAGTTGCAAAGAAAAAGCCATATCTCAGACTAGCCAATAAAAATAAAAGATGAAGATGGGCAAAAGAACAAAGAGCCAGGACAGAGGAACTCTGTAGACCCTGCCATATAGCGTTCGTGTCTGAGCCGTTGTATTTCGACTTTTTGTTTTGCCTGTTTGATTGCCTTACGGAGGGAATAACTACACTGTTTGTATTCGGCCATAATCCCAGTCACCTTGTCATGGTTAAATGCGGTGGTTCACACACACCGTGCAGACACGAACCACGCAGGACACCACCAGTTTGCTGTTGAAGTCATACTCCACAGCAGTCTCACTGAAGAACAGGTATACCTTGTCATCAACAACTGCTGACCTGCTCTCACTCTCTGGCATCTGGGCCAAGGCGATGAAGTTGGGCTCTGGGAAATAAAAATATAGAAGATATCAACCTAAAGAATTTAGCCTGGTCTCAGATCTCAGATTTACATAAGTATTCACACCCGAGTCAATACTTTGTAGAAGCACCTTTGGCATCGATTACAGCTGTGAGACTTTCTGGGTGAATCTAAGAGCGTTCCACCCCTTTACTTTTTCCACATTTTGTTACGTTACAACCTTATGCTAAAATTGATTAAATATTTTTTTCCCCTCATCAATCTACACGCAATACCCCATATAATAATGAAGCAAAAACAGGTTTTTATTCATTTTTGAAAATGTATAAAAACTGAAATAATCCATTTACATAAGATTGCAGACCCTTTACTCAGTACTTTGTTGAAGCACCTTGGGCAGCGATTACAGTCTCGAGTTTTCTTGGGTATCACGCTACAAGCTTGGCACACCTCTCAAGCTCTGTCAGGTTGGACGGGCAGCATCACTACAGAGCTATTTTCAGGTCTCTCCAGAGATGTTTGATCGGGTTCATGTCCAGGCTGTGGCAGGGCCCCTCAAGGACATTCAGAGACTTGTCCCGAAGCCCCTTCTGTGTTGCCTTAGCTGTGTGCTTAGTGTCATTGTCCTGTTGGAAGGAGAACCTTCGCCCCAGTCTGAGGTCCTGAGCACTCTGGAACAGGTTATCATCAAGGATCTCTCTGTACTTTGCTCTGTTCATCTTTCCCTCGATCCTGACTAGTCTCACAGTCCCTGCCGCTGAAAAACTTCCCCACAGCATGATGCCAGACGTGATGCTTGGCATTCATGTTCAGAGTCCTTTAGGGGCGGCAGGGTAGCCTAGTGGTTAGAGCGTTGGACTAGTAACCGAAAGGTTGCAAGTTCAAATCCCCGAGCTGACAAGGTACAAATCTGTCGTTCTGCCCCTGAACAGGCAGTTAACCCACCGTTCCTAGGCCGTCATTGAAAATAAGAATTTGTTCTTAACTGACTTGCCTAGTAAAATAAATAAAAATATTTAAAAAATGTGCCTTTTGGCAAACTCCAAGCGGGCTGTCATGTGCCTTTTACTGAGGAGTGGCTTCAGTCTGGCTGCTCTACCATAAAGGCCTGATTGGTGGAGTGGGGCAGAGATGGTTGTCCTTCTGGAAGGTTCTCCCATCTCCACAGAGGAACTCTGGAGCTCTGTCAGAGTGACCATCGGGTTCTTGGTCACCTCCCCAACCAAGGCTCTTCTCCCCCGATTGCTCAGTTTGACCAGGCGGCCAGCTCTAGGAAGAGTCTAGGTGGTTCCAAACTTCTTCCATTTCAGAATGATGAAGGCCACTGTGATCTTGGGGACCTTCAATGCTGCAGAAAACAGGTTTTTAGAGTCTGGGCATATGGAATCATGTAGTAAGCGAAAAAGTGTTAAACAAATCCAAATATATTTTAGATTTTAAATTCTTCAAAGTAGCCACCCTTTGCCTTGATGATAGCTTTGGACACTCTTGGCATTCTCTCAACCAGCGTCACCTGCAATGCTTTTCCAACAGTCTTGAAGGAGTTCCCACATATGCTGAGCACTTGTTGGCTGCTTTTCCTTCACTCTGCGGTCCAACTCATCCCAAAACATCTCAATTGGGTTGAGGTTGGGTGATTGTGGAGGCCAGGTCATCTTATGCAGCACTCCATCACTATCCTTCTTGGTCAAATAGCCCTTACACAGCCTGGAGGTGTGTTGGGTCATTGTCCTGTTGAAAAACAAATGATACTCATACTCAGCGCAAACCAGATGGGATGGCGTATCGCTGCAGAATGCTGTGGTAGCCATGCTGGTTAAGTGTGCCTTGAATTCTAAGTAGATTACAGACAGTGTCACCAGCAAAGCACCCCAACACCATCAGTGTCACTAGCAAAGCACCTCTACACCATCACACCTCCTCCTCCACGGAGATCATCCTTTCACCTACTCTGCTTCTCACAAAGACATGGCGGTTGGAACCAAAAATCTAAAATTGGGACTCAAAAGGCAAAGGGACAGATTTCCACTGGTTTAAATTCCATTGCTTCTTTGTATTGATGTCTTTTAGTAGTGGTTTCTTTGCAACATTTTTACCATGAATGCCTGATTCATGCAGTCTCTGAACAGTTGATGTTGAGATATCTCTGTTACTTGAACTCTGTGAAGCATTTATTTGGGATGCAATTCCTGAGGCTGGTAACTCTAATGAACGTATCCTCTGCAGCAGAGGTTCCTCTGGGTCTTCCTTTCCTGTGGTGGTGCTCATGAGATCCAGTTTCATCATATCACTTGATGGTTTTTGCAATTGCACTTGAAGAAACATTCAAAGTTCTTGATATTTCCCAGATTGATGACCTTCATGTCTTAAAGTAATGATGGTTTTGCTTATTTGAGCAGTTCTTGCCATAATATGGACTTGGTATTTTACAAATATCTTCTGTATACCACCCCTACCGTGTCACAAGACAACTGGCTCAAACGCATGAAAATTAACTTTTAACAAGGCACACCTGTTAATTGAAATGCATTCCAGATGACTACCTCATGAAGCTGGTTGAGAGAATGACAAAATATATTTAGATTGTTTTACACTTTTTTGGTTACTACATGATTCCATAATGTGTAAATCATTGAAACACTGAGCTTTATTGTATATTTAAAAAAATTAACATTAACAGTGGAGGTTAGTATGTCTTGGGGGTATGATCTGTCAGTAACTACCAAAATAAATGAAAAACCAACATAAAGTGTTTTAATAGGGCATTGGGCCACCATGAGCCACCAGAACAGCTTCAATGCACGTTGGCATAGATTCTAGAAGCGTCTGGAACTATATTGGAGGCATGTGGCACCCTTCTTACACAATAAATTCTATCAATTGGTGTTTTGTTGATGTTGGTGGAAAAAAATGCCTCAGACGCCGCACTGGAATCTCCCAGAAGTGTTCAATTGGGTTGAGATCTGGTGACTAAGACACACACACACACACACACACACACACACACACACACACACACACACACACACACACACACACACACACATACCCTTTAAACCCCCTATGCCCCTTTAAAACCCCTCATTCAAAGTCACTGAGATCTCTTCTTCTAACCATGGTAGCCAAAATAATGGGCAATTGGGATGTTAAATTGCTTAATTAACTCAGGAACCGCACCTGCTTTCAACATACTTTGTATCCCTCAATTACTCAAGTGTTTCCATATTTAGGCAGTTACCTGTATATATATATATATATATATATATATATATATATATTATATATATATATTACGATTGAGGGATACTACAGCGTGTAGTATAGTATTCTACAGTATACTACAAAATTCTATAGTAAGTACCACACACGATCAAGGGATACTACAGTGTGGAGTATAGAATTCTACAGCAGCATATTCTTATTCATGGTCCTGGGGACCCAAAGCATTGCACATTTTAGTTTTTGCCTTAGCACTACAAACCTGATTCGAATCATCGAAGCTTGATGAGTTGATCATTTGAATCAGCTGTTTAGTGGTAGTGCAAAAACGCAAATGTGCACCCTTTTGAGTCCCCAGGGCCAGGATTAAGAAACACTGTTCTACAGTAGACTACAATATTATATAGTAATCACTGTACGATCAAGGGATACTACGGTGTGTAGTATAGTATTTTACAGCAGGTTGGGACGGAAAAAAAACAGAACTCATGAGGGGCCACAGTTGCTCGCTGGTCTGCGTACCCACATCCATACCCCTGCCCCCTCACCACCACCACATTGCGAGCGAAACATTTTAGTGGCCTCCCTCTTGACAGCTGAGATATATCTTTTTTTTTTACATTTTAGAGTTAATTTAGTGCAATTCTACACATTTTGCCATGGGGTGTAGAGAAATTGTTTTTTTAAAGCAAATTTGCTGCAATTCTAAACATTTTGCCATGGGGCAGAGAGGACATTGAGCTATTTTACAGCTAATTTCCTGCGATTCAATTTTTTTTCTCCATAGGGTGGAGAGAAATGTTTGCAGTTTTTTTATATGATATCTGACTGAGACTGACTAACAAAATAAAGACAATGAGCAAAATGTTACAAAACATTTTTGAAACAATTATGGAAGTTATGCTGAAGAGGATATTGCTCTCATTCAAATTTGCACTTCCACCTGCTGGTGTGCAAGACTCCGATGAAAGAAGAGTAAAGGCTGCAAGAGCCGATTCTGTTGGTGTAACAAAACACAAACTACTGTTTTCTTCTTTTTTACCAATGACCTGCCACTGGTATTAAACAAAACATACGTGTCCATGTATGCTGATGATTTAACCATATGCGCATCAGCAACCACAGCTAATGAAGTCACTGAAACCCTTAAAGAGTTGCAGTCTGTTTGGAATGGGTGGCCAGTAATAAACTGGTCCTGAACATCTGTAAAACTAAGAGCGTTGTATTTGGTACAAATCATTCCCTAAGCTCTAGACCTCAGCTGAATCTGGTAATGAGTGGTGTGGCTGTTGAACAAGTTGAGAGACTACATTTATTTGGCGTTACCTTAGACTGTAAACAGTCATGGTCAAAACATAAGATTCAATGGTTGTAAAGATGGGGAGAGGGCTGTCCGTAATAAAGAGATGCTCTGGTTTTTGACACCACACCCCACAAAGCAAGTTCTGCAGGCTCTAGTTTTGTCTAATCTTGATTATTGTTCAGTCGTGTGGTCCAGTGCTGCAAGAAAAGACCTAGTTAAGCTGCAGCTGGCCCAGAACAAGGCGGCACGTCTTGCTCTTCATTGTAATCAGTGGGCTGATATATATATACTATGCAGTCAGTCTCTCCTCAACCTTGAGCCAAGAGATACTGACTGCATCACTTCTTTTTTATAAGAAACATTATTATCCCAAATTGTTTGCATTGTCAACTAACACACAGCTCTGACACACACACTTACCTCAATAGACATGCCACCAGGGGTCTTTCAGTCCCCAAATTCAAGAAAGCGTACAGTTTTATATAGTGCCATTATTGCATGGAACTCCGTTCCATCTTATATTGCTTAAATAAATAGCAAACCTGGTTTCAAAAAACAGAAAAAGCAATACCTCACAGCACAACGCCTCGCCCCTATTTGACCTAGATATTTTGTGTGTATTCATTGAAATGTAGGCTACATGTGCTTTAAAAAAAATGTTTTATGTAGTTCTGTCCTTGAGCTGTTCTTGTCTATTAATGTTCTATAGTCTCATGTTTCATGTTGTGTGAACCCCAGGAAGAGTAGCTGCTGCTTTTGCAACAGCTAAATGGGGATCCTAATAAAATACCAATTAATTATTCTTGTTTCATGCAAACCATTTATTTAATATCCTTGAATAGGACATCTTATAAATACCACTGATGTTTTTCTTAAACAACACTGACCAACACCCAGGACATAGAGAGTATTGTACAAGACAATGTACAGTGTCGTTCTGAGAGTCCAATAGAGGATGCACTCCCTCTGAACAAATCAGCCAATGATCACAGGGTTTGAGTTCCACTGGATTGTGCTTGTGTACCAGCCCACAACACCAAAGAACAAGAGGAGCAAATGCAATCAATGGTGTACAGTAAGCCTAAATTAAAATACTTTCATACTTTGTTATTTGTTGCAACAGGACAAAGAACCTTTGCGGAGTAAAAAGTGTCCTAGCACCAGTAGGTCATAGTATCACACAGTAGCCTAGCCGATTAAACTCAACTCCATAATTTAAAATGGAGTTGAGTGGTGACTAGTTTAGGCAGACTGGAGCTCCGACATCACACAAAATTACGTTTTTATCCAGATCTACTGATTTCAGCACCCAAAGAATAGTCTGCAATTACACACAACATTGTTCTGTGTAATTGCTGCTATTCCTTGGGTGCTAAAATCAATTGTTTTTGAGCTCCAGTCCGCCTACACTAATTGCTGCTCAACTCCATTGTGAATCATGGAGTTTAGTTGAGAATAGTCGGCTAACAATAGCCTAGGCCTAGCGCGCACGCACACACACACACACACACACACTAGAAAATAAGGTTTTACGTGAGTTGTAGCAACGACACACACAGTAGAGAAGGTTTAGTCAAGTGGAGCACCATACCGTCATTGCACCAACATAATACAATAGATTAGAGTGTTGGCATTCTCGATGCACAAAAACAACTACACATGTTTATCTCTAATCCAGTAGTCATTAACCCAGGACCTGGAAGGTCTGCAGTGATGTACAGGTTCAAGGTGTGCATGCTTTTGTTCCAGCCCAGCAATAACACACATGATTTAATTTATCAAGACTTTAATTAGTTGATCCAGGTGTTAGTGTTGGGGTTGAACAAAAGCCTGCACACACACCCAGTAGCACTCCGGGACCAGGGTTGGTGACTACCGCTCTAGTCTCTCTCTCTAGTCTGGTTTCTCAAGCTTTTGGTGTCACTCTTTCTAATCTCCAGTGTGGCGTCAGTTACATCAGCAGCAGGACAACAGACACGTTGGCTCAATCGGAACAATGGAGTGACAGGCTCAGTCATTGGTCCTTTGTATTTGTGTGCTCATCTAATGCTCAACCCCACTTGTTATCCCTTCTTGAAAACTGTTTTGAGGCTGCAATTTAGGCTGCTGAACACAACTCAGGTGGATAAGATGTTACCCAAACATGGTGGGAAACACTTTGAAAGGTACTGTAGAACTGTGATCCATGAGGACCACCTATTCTGTAGTCCACCAATCAGAAGGCACAGGAAGAGAAGAAAGCTGCTGCTGCTGGTGGAAGAGTTTTGACCGCTAGTTGGCTGAGAAATTACAGGAAGTCAATCCTGACTGGTCCGTCTCTTCTCCAGTTTCATTTTGAGCTCCTCTGTGAGGCCTAGGGAGAGAGGAGTGAGACCTCTGTAGTATGAGAGTGCGTGTGGGAATGAGTGGATACATTGATCAGGACACATGCCACTCACTTTGTGCGAGGAGGGGGGAGGGGGAGAGAACAAGCCGTCTCATTGGGCTGCTGGGTGATGACGGTACTGGTGATGTCACAGCTGACAGAATACGGCGGTCGGGAGCGGGAGACCTGGGTAGGGGTTTCCATCGCTCTACACCAGGACAAACAGAGCGGTTAGTGTGTGTGTGTGTGTGTGTGTGTGTGTGTGTGTGGTAGGATTTCTGGGTACCTTGTTTGGGGGGTAGGGCAGGGGCTTTGGGTAGTGGGCTGGAAGGGGCACAGTGTAATATTCTCTCTCCATTCTCTTCATTGGACGAAACAAATGCTGAAGGCGACAAATACAAAACATCAATTAAAACTACATGAACGTTGGACAGAACCTCAGATACTGTATCTCTTAGGATTTCAATCAACACAGTGTAAGTGGAAATGTGTTGAGGATTAAAGTGTGCCCGTGTGTGTCTCACTGATGTTCTCCTCATAAGGTTCCTCCAGAAGAAAGGGCTGAAGGGTTCCTGCTGTCTTCTCCACCAGCGCATCGATGACATCATGAAGCGTAGCACAGGGAATCTAGAGAGGGAAACACAGAGTTAGGACCCATGGAATATATGAGGCAAGACAACAATGTAGCATGTGTGTGTTGAACTTACTGGGTTCTCAACGTCTATCACATATCCTCCCTGCTCTCTCTGAGTCACACGATAGTGTCTGAACACTGACCTGAGAGAGAGAAGAGGAGGAGAGAGAGAGAGAGAACGCAATTGATGGATCAAATCAATCAAGAAAATGCTTGCAGATTTATGTGTGTATATCTATGCTGAGTGGCCGTTACCCGTTGAGATCCTGGCGGGTGGTGACAGCCAATGAAGATCCGTCTCTGCCGGGCCTCAGCAGCATGTTGCCACAGTCTGGATGTCTCTCTAACAGAACTTCTGCCTCAGTCCTCGACACAGGCCGGAAACACCTATAGACACACAAAAACATACCGCAGTTTCATATAGACACCTAAGTGTAACACACCTGCACTCACTTCATTGTCAGCAGTGTGTGTGACTCACGATGGGATCTCCCCTAGTAGAGGTACTGATAGGGGTGAGGGGGGAGCGCGGGTGGGGGTGCGTGCTGCTCTGCGTCTGTTCCTTTCTCGGTCCACCACCTCTCTCAGCATCTGCACCTGCCCCGGCAGCAATGTCAGACAGCTAGGCACACTCAGCTACAACAACCAATCACACACGGGGTTACTGACAGTTCAGGGATCAACCACCAATCAGACAGGATTATACTCTGATGTAGGGTGTATGATACTTACATCTACGACAGATTGGAGGAAGCCCTTCCATAGCTCTCGAGCCTCTAGATTGGCAACCTGGATAAGAGGAGAACAGAGAAGTGGTTGTTTCTCTCTGGCTGGCTGGCTGTGTGTGTGGGGGTGTGTATCTGTGTGTTTTATTACTGTGAGTTTTGTCTCGCCATCCTTCATGCGCAGTATGAGTCTAGCTGCCTCCAGGTTTCTGTCTCGGCTGCAGTCGTCTTTGAGTGAGACAAAGCCACTGAGATCCATCTTCTCCACATACTGCAACAGATAGACACATTAACATATACAATAACTCATCCCTGAAAATGTACAAAGTGTTTAATGCACACACACACACACACACACACACACACACACACAGAGCATTTACATGAGTGTCCTTGGCATTATTAAAGAAGAAGAGGGTGTTCCCACACAGACAGGTCCACAACCGCCGAGAGATCTGGGAACACATATGGACAGTTACAGAGGGAAATAGAGCGGTTTAATATTTTCATTGAAAATTTCAACATTTATCATGGTTATAACATGAATTGTATTAGATATATTCCCACACAGTTTGTCTCCCTCACACACACTTTGGCCCAATAGTGATCCCAGGTCTCAGGGGATGAATCTGCACCACAGCTGTTGTCAATCTGTGGCCATGTGATCCTCCCTTCAACAGAGTGCACCTGAACCCCAGCCCAAATATCTGGTCTGTGTGTGTGTGTCTTTGTTCCACATTCCCCCATCACCTCCCTCCCAGCTGTGCCCAGGCAGTGTCATTATCATGCAGCACCACAACCCACACAGCTCAGCTGGGCTGACCACTGACACAACCCCATACTTCTCTCCTCTCCCATACTCCATAGCATAGCGGCACTACCACTCGGCGATAGGCATGGCCATAGTACAAGCAGCTGTCAAACATTTACAGTCGTCAAAAATCACTGTGCCAGCCCGAGCCTTCCTTTTCGGTTGAATAGGCCAATACATTGAATCATTTGTGTTACTGACATAATGACAAATAATGTCTTGACTAGGCTACATTCACCGGGAAATGCCTGTAGTGTTATCCTTTTAAATTCAGTGGCCACTCTAACCCGAGGTTAATATGAGGACGTTTAGTATACGCGCTTAATTAACTCGCACTCCAGTCGTCTGCTAGTAATCGTGCGCAATAAGCAAGTGTACCGCTAGATGAAAATCACTGCCAGCTTTTTCAAGACTCGCCCATTCGCACACAATAAAGGAAGTTGACAGCTTTCGCAGACTGGGATTTCCAAGGAATTCGCCCCCGCCCGGTGCGCGCTATCTGGGCGACACTATGCAGCCACTCACACAGCATGCAATGCAATTCACCGACATTTGCACATTGGCGGTATGGCTGCACCTACCTTTTCTTTCGGTCCCCGTTTTTCCAGGTATCCTTCGTAGTAGCAGGGAGGGAGCTGAGCTCTTGTTCCCGAGCGCTGTTTGACTGGTGCAGCCGCCATGAGTATCGCTGGCTGGCTGGGCATAGACAGAGGACAAAGGGGCGCTTAGTAATTGGGAGAGATGACACGCCTTCCTCCGAAGAGATATCACCATGGATATCCGCCAACAGCTGGCTGTCGTGCACGTCCTTATGTGTCAGTCAGTATAGGATATGTCATTGTGTGGTTTATTGTGAAGTTTGCTTTGATTTGGCTTCTTCAGTAGGGTGAGAGATTGGTTGTGACATCTCAAATGGATTTCTTGTCTAACACCACCTGCTTGGACACTTATTCCAGAGCCTGACTGACCTATTATTTTGACAAGACTTGTTTTTGAAACCACTGATTAAATTATTTTATGAATTTAGGCTACAGTTAACATAATTTCATTCAACATGTGTATAATATTGAAACTACACTGTATTAATGAAAGGCTGAAAATAGTGTAATTCATATGCATAATGTGCATCCCCCAAAAATAAATCCATCCAATCATGCATTGTAACCCTGAAGACACAACTAGCACAAGGAGGGCCACTTCACTTTCCTTTATATTTATTTAACAAGTGAAAGGACAGCATCCTTTCCCCTTTACATCATAACAAAAATATACAATACACAGGAGATTATGACAATACAAAGATAATATAGAGAGAATCCATACAAAAAGATCACCCTGAATTGGTTCAAGCCTCAATCCCTGGAGTGTCACAGTCACACAAAAAAAAGCCTCATAATGAGCCATTAAACCGCTAAACCAAGGCATTACCTATAGACACATGCAGGCTACTAGCAATTTACACAGGACACCTTCCAATATGATTCTGGATATTAAAATAAAGTTAAGATAATACTTATTTTCACAATATCTAAATAATATGGTACTCCAGTAGGGGGGTTGGTAGATCTTACCCCAGCTCCGAATGTAGTGTGAAAAACATACACATATAATTATTCACCAGTGGCATTAGAATAGTTGACAACGACACACATCCACAAAAACTGACAAAGGGTGGTCTGAACCCTTTGTTATATTATTACATCGACACAGGTATAACGAGGTACTTGGCACAACATGATCCTCTCTTCCCCCTGCCTAGTTATTTTCAGTTAGGCTAAAGGACCATGGCACCTGCACCTAAACATTACTCACTGACAGAGGCCCTAAACCCAAAACCATGTCAACTCAACAAATATAATAGACAAGAGAAACATGTAAACATTAAGATAACAGGAACATGCCAAAATGTTCTAGGGAAGGAGTGGAGAGAGAGTGAGAGTTCTGTAGTGATGGGAGAAAGGCAGGGCTTGAGGGGGAGGATTAGGAGATGAGTGGGGGGGGGGGGTAGGGATGACAATAGGGAGGGACCAGGGGCAGGTGTGAGAGAGGGGTAGCAGGGGAGGCAAGGGGGCATAGGAATGGGGGCAGGGGATAGGGGCAGAGAGCCAGAGAGTGGGGGTAGGGGATAAACTGTGCTATTTCTATACAAAAGATTATGCTCCAGTTCCACGGATGCCATGAATGAGTGAAACAACGAGATAACAAGGAGAATCAGTTATTGTCTGTGTGGAGTTCATAGCTTTACAGTTCTGAGGCTCTGGGTTAAAGGTGGAACTGAAACTAGAACCGTTTGTAACACCCAGAAAAACACCAGTGTTTGGTCATATCCAGTACTCTGTCCACTCTTTCTCTCCCACACACATACTGAGGGTGACACGTAAATACTCTAGAAAACCTGATAACATTCTCCAAGACACTGCCAGCCGTGTCGACAAGCGATGCATACTGATTGACATACACCTTACTGACTGTACATAGACTAACTGTCGCAAGTAAATTATAGGCCACTGTGGTATCAATCTCCACGCAATTTTATATATATATATATTTTTTTTTAAAACTTTGGTTTCAGCCCTCAGGCACAGAGACTAGGGTTATTGTCACAGGATGCAGATTACTACAAATTGGTTTTAGAACACAAACACATTCAGAACTAAGGACTTTGGGTAAGAAATGCAAAATGTCCCCTTTTTGATAATTAGACCATGTAAAAGTTAGTGTAAGGCAGAGATACAGAGGAGAGGAAGGCAGAGAGGTATTGCAGACGGAGTCTATGAAAGGCAGCCTAGCAGCAGTAACAGTACTAAACAGAGATAGTGTTCAGAGACGTAGTACAACTCTGACCAGCAGAGCTGTGTGTATGCCAACAGAAAAGGACCAAGGACCATTCACTACAGTTCATTAGCCTAGGTGCCCAACCCCATATTGTTGCCTTACCAAGACAATGGCCACGTTGGCTTCAGTAGAAACAGACTGGAAATCAGGCTAGTTATTCCACATACAAGTATGGGATAGATTATGAGTTTGAAAAAAGGACCATGAAATAAACCATTAGGGGTGGAAACACGCAAAAGGATCAGTATCTATTGCAACTCCATCCTACTCCTGACGGTATAACACACAGACCAGCAGAGGGCAGCATATAAGTGCTAAAACGGAGCTCTATCTAACGCTCCACATCTTGTGTTTGTATATAAAAGAAAAGGGCGTGTGTGCATGAAAATTAAACATATTTAAACAATTCTGCCTAGAAATGAGGACAACGTAAAGTAAATTAGTGATTAAAGGCAACAATGTCAAGGCAATTTTGCTGCCGTTTCCCCCCCCCCCCCAGGTCTGCTTACAGCATAGCCTGGTAGTGTTCATAGGTACAGGTCACGCATAATAACACAAACATCTCCTCTAGGAACCCCTTCTTCATATCTCCCAGTAAGGGAGGTGAAGGGTAGAAAGTGCACAGGTGCATAGAGAATGAAAACAAAGACACACCCAACCCCAATGTTGTACTAACTTTTGCTTCCATCAGCATCCTTATCATGTCTCCCTCACTTTTTCTGTCCATCCATATTTGGGTGAATCTCAATCTAAAGTGACCTCTCTCCTCAGCTACTTTCCTCATGCCGAGATCTCCTTGTATTTAGACCAGTGACCCACTTCAGACAATTGAGATGCCCTCTCGTCTCCCTCTCCCTCCCTCTTCTACTCTCTGAGCGTTACAGGGGCACCACCACTTCTACGTAGTTGTTGGGGAAGAATCCTGATTGGCCGTGGAGTGTGCCCTCGAACCAGTTCTCGTCGATGCGGTTGGTCAGCGTGATGATGTCGCCCTCGTGGAAGCCCAGCTCACCCTCGTTCTCCGGCTCAAAGTCATATAATGCCTTAGCGCACGGCTCAGAGCCTGGGGACAGGGAAGGAGAGGAATGTGTTGGAAAGAGAAAAAGGAAACTTAAAAATGTTGCATTCTTCTGAAACACGGTTCGCTTTTTCAAACCAGGACCACTTCCAGAGTTTAAATGAGGGAGATGCAGGAGAGGAACACTTCCGGAACCAGAACACTTCAGAAACCTCCAAACCTCTGGGTTCAGAGGGCTGAAGGGAACCGTTACCAGCTACCAGATCCAGTGCACAGGGTTAGTTTAGTGGTTGTAGAGGCTGGGGCAAGTGGGAGTGTGTGTTAGTGACCAACCATATACTCTTTGTGGTGACATGCAGGGGATGGGATGGTTAAAGCATCCAACACACACCATTCCATGTTATTTAAAAAAAAACTCCCGAAGGGAGTCAATAAAATACCATTTAAGTGTCACTCTTTCACAGACTCACACACACACTCACAGTGTTGATTGTTCTTCATGGACGGTGTTCTGTGGAAGGATGGAACTTCTACAAGGGGGGCTATACATACATAGAAAGATCAGTTCTGGGCTGGTGAGACAATAGATACACACAGACAGGGACAAAAGCACGCACACCACACGCAGCTAAGGGCCAATCTTACCTGATGAGTAGGAAGGGGAGTTGGCAGTGGGGGAGTATCCTCCGTTTGAGTGCTCCGGCTCTCCGTAGTCAAAGGAGGGTTGGGGTTTAGGAGTGTACTCACGTCTGGGGCGAGACTGCGCCTCGTTCACCCTGATACACACACAGGAGAGGAGATGACTCCGGTCACACACACACAAACAGGCAAATACACACAGGGTGACAATCAACACAAACATCTTCAACTGAATTGTAGATGTCCACACACACAGAGCTTAAATACCGGTCTCTGAGTTTGTCAGTCAGCTCCTCCAGAACCTGCACGGCCTGTTTGTGATACTGCAGCTGGGACTCCACCAGAGAAGCCATCTGACTCACCTGCTCCACCTACACACAAGCACAGAAATCAGTCAGATGTATTATTTCTACAGGGGGACGGGACAAGAAATGCCATTACCATGGAACACTTAGGCACGTTTGCTTCATTGTTCTTCATTCTCTCCCCTCACAAGGCCTATTTTCTGACTCTCTAACACGTGTTGTACTCACTCCATACCTTGATGGAACAAAAGGTAAATACCTAACATGGGCCTCGTTTATAACAGTTGCGTAAATTTCACACAATTTCTGCGTGCACAATTTCTGAAATGAATACGTATGTCTAAAAATAAATCAGACCCGTCTTAAAACCGTGCGCACGTGAACAAGCATTATAACCTGGAAAACGCCCTTCATTCAACCTGGAAAACGCCCTTCATTCACCTTTTATTGTGAAAACACCCTTTATATGCGGCATAATCTGGAACTATTGGAATTAGGCCACGTCGGTTTCTAAAAGAAAGAGCAATGGCAAATTTGATCAAAATGTCGTTGAAGGTGTTGGCAGAATCCTTTAATCTTTTACAGTCATGTATGCAGTATTTGGCAAAGGACTGACAGATTCTTAAATAAAATCTGCCGCTAATTGTTGTGGATCAGTCAGCAGAACGTTTGAATTCAATAATGTTTTAGATCGACTTTTACCCCAATCCTAAATATGCTGGACTGCCCTCAAGTTCTGAAACTACTCAAAAACATTGACATAACAGTAGGCTACTTACAGTAGTTGTATACATGGTGCCTTCGGAAAGTATTTAGACCCCTTCACTGTTTCCACATTTTGTTTCAGCCCTATTCTAATATGGATTTATTTTATCCTCAATCTACACACAATACCCCATAATTACAGAGCGAAAACAGGTTTAGATATTTTTGCATATATATATATATATATATATATAAATATAAATAAATAAAACAGTCTAAAGTTTGGACACACCTACTCATTCAAGAGTTTCTTTATTTGGACTTTTTTCTAAATTGTAGAATAATAGTGAAGACATGAAAACGATGAAATAAGACATGGAGTCATACAGTAACCAAAAGTTTCATTGAAACACGGTTGGTTTTTCCTTTATTTTGGCAGTTACTGAAAGATCATACCCCCCAAGACATGCTACCCTCCACTGTTAATGGTAATTGTTTTGAATATACAATAAAGCTCAGTATTTCAATGATTTAATTCATCGTCCTTATTGCTCATGTTTATCAAGAATCTCAATAATGTCAGACTGCACTATATATATAAAAAAACACAGTACCAGTACTCATTCCAGGGTTTCTTTTGTACTATTTGTACTATTTTCTACATTGTAGAATAGTGAAGACATCAAAACTATGAAATAGCACATATGGAATCATGTAGTAACCAAAAAAAAGTGTTAAACAAATCGAAATATATTTTAGATTCTTCAAAGTAGCCACCCTTTGCCTTGATGACAGCTTTGCACACTCTTGGCATTAGGGGTGGTAAGTATTCAGACCCTTTTCTATGACACACTAAATTGAGCACAGGTGCATCCAGTTTCCATTGATCATCCTTCAGATGCTTTTACAACTTGATTGGAGTCCACCTGTGGCAAATTCAATTGATTGGACATTATTTGTAAAGGCAAACACCGGTCTATATAAAAAGGTCCCATAGTTGACAGTGCATGTCAGAGCAAAAGCCAAGCCATGAGGTCGAAGGAATTGTCTGTAGTGCTCAGAGACAGGATTGTTACGAGGCACAGATCTGGGGAAGGGTACCAAAAAATGTCTGCAGCATTGAAGGTCCCCAAGAACACAGTGGCCTCCATCATTCTTAAATTGAAGAAGTTTGGAACTAGCCGCCCAGACAAACTGAGCAGTTGGGGGAGAAAGGCCTTGGTCAGGCCAAAAACCGAAGGTCACTGACAGGGCTCCAGAGTTCCTCTGTGGAGCCACTCCTCAGTAAAAAGGCACACAACAGCCCACTTGGAGTTTGCCAAAAGGCACCTAAAGGACTCTCAGAACATGAGAAACAAGATTTTCTGGTCTGATGAAACCAAGACTGAACTCGTTGGCCTGAATGACCAGCATCACCTTGAGAAAAACCAAAACCTGGCACCATCCCTACGGTGAACCATGGTTGCGGCAGAATCATGCTGTGGGGATGTTTTTCAGTGGCAGGGACTGGGAGACCAGTCAGGATCAAGGCAAAGATGTACGGCGCAAAGTACAGCGAGATCCTCGATGAAAACCTGTTCCAGAGCACTCAGGACCTCAGACTGGGGCGAACGTTCACCTTCCAATAGGAAAACGACCCTAAGCACACAGCCAAGACAACGCAGGAGTGGCTTCGGGACAAGTCTCTGAACATCCTTGAGTGGCCCAACCAGAGCCCAGACTTGAACCCGATCGAACATCTCTGGAGAGACCTGAAAATAGCTGTGCAGCAACGCTCCCCATCCAAACTGACAGAGCTTGAGAGGATCTGCACAGAAGAATGGGAGAAACTCCCCAAATAGAGGTGTGCCAAGCTTGTAGCGTCATACCCAAGAAGACTCGATGTTGTAACCGCTGCCAAAGGTGCTTCAACTAAGTACAGAGTAAAGGGACTGAATACTTATGTAAATGTTATTTTTATTTAATCCATTTTAGAATAAGGCTGTAACATAACAAAACATAGTAAAAGTCAAGGGGTCTGAATACTTTCCGAAGGCACTGTAGTTTAATGTAAAAGATCATCTACCCAGACAACCAATGGAAAATAGGCTCCCTTTATACTTGCTATTGAGAAGTTTAGGCACATACTGTATGTTTCTGTTAAGGGAGCACTTTATGACCAATTCATTTGTAAGGAGCACTATATATAGTATACAGGCAGTGGCAACCCATATATATAATATATATAATATATAATATATATGAGTATTATATATATATATATATATATATATATATACATGTCACACACACGTGTGTTTTGCATGTTATTTTGGCATTACCTGGGGCGGCAGGGTAGCCTAGTGGTTAGAGCGTTGGACTGGTAACCGGAAGGTTGTGAGTTCAAACCCCCGAGCTGACAAGGTACAAATCTGTCGTTCTGCCCCTGAACAGGCAGTTAACCCACTGTTCCCAGGCCGTCATTGAAAATAAGAATGTGTTTTTAACTGACTTGCCTGGTTAAATAAAGGTAAAATAAAAAATTACTACGTGTCACTTATCAGTTTGCAAACTATGTAAAAAATGTATAATTGAGATAATAAAGCCGCATACAAACATGATCTATTTTTTGCTTTCTTGAGTAAGGCAGCTCCAAAATGCAGGCGTTTCAGCCTAGCTCAGTGTGGTGGTGGGGCAGCCAGTGGAAAATACAGAGCGTAGGGGTTGGTAATCTTCTTTACTTATGGGGACATTACGTCACCGCAAAATCTACAGGGAGAGCTAGAAAGTTCCAAGCCCCTTGGGTGCTGCGATAGATTTACATTAGAAGTGTCCATCTAAGAATGCTGAAGGTCATTGGCCACAAATAAAACAATGTCAAATCATGTTATGTCTACCGTAGCTTTGATTGGACTCATGTCGACATCATACTTTCAAAATATTAGCTATCAAGCCAGACAAGCAGTCATGAATCACATCGACAATCTACTGGCAAATCCTCTTCAATCTTTGTCATATGAAGTGAAATGATAGGTTTTATCTATCTGTGCTATTCAGCCATAAACATTATACAACAAGTTGGAAATTGCAAATTCAACAATGAATGGTTAGGAAGGAATCCGTGGCTAACTGCAGGCATTGCATGGCAATGACTATTTTCCTTCCCCTGCCGATGGAGAGGGTGTGTGGTGGTCCAACGTTTCAATCCTTCTGACTTCAGTGAGTTCAAGACAACTGGGAACTCCCCCCGTAGCTAAGGAAGTAATACGAAGTATATGTTGTGGAGTAAGCCGTTAGTAGCCCATGTGCCTCACCCTAATAATTTGGTCCCTTTCCCCTTACTGTTTTGACTTGGTGGTGCACATGTAGCCTATTGCCTGTTTTAGAGAAATATTGTTGAATATTGTAAGAGCATTCATTGTCTGCTTATATGCTCCCTTTATTTATCCTACAGTTCTGACTTGGTGTACAGGGAGAATACTAAGATCAGCCCATGTCCTGAATTCTGTCGCTGTACATTTCAAAAGTGCTGAACAAACAGTTATATTGTTACGTCCGTCCTAGCGCTCTCATTGTCTTAAATCAAAATTACGGATGGCCTATTTTCCGCTCATCGTTCCCTTATGCCATAGTTTGTACATCTCAATTGTCAGTAGAAACCACATTTGTTTAAGCAAGTCAGCCATATCAGCTATGTTTTAAAAAAAGGCAGTAAATGAGGCTGAATGAACTGTTTCGCTGGTAAGGATTCACTACATGGTGCTTAAAATAAAGCTCTGCTGTTGGGAGAGGTTTATGTAGGCCCTAACAGTTTGTGGGCATAGTTTGTCACCGTTATAATGCAATGTTTAGTGTTGTGGCCTTACTGGCATGCATTAAAAAAAAGTTTGCCCCACCAAGATTCATATGCTAAAATCACCACTGTATACAGGTAAGTGTCAAAATAAGGGAAACACCAACATAAAGTGTCTTAATAGGGCGATGGGGGCCACCACGAGACAGTACAGCTTCAATGTACCTGGGCATGGATTCTACAAGTGTCTTGAACTATCGGAGGGATGCGAAACCATTCTTCCACTAGAAATTCAATAATTTGGTTGTCCCATAAGTGTTCAATTGGGTTGAGATCCGGTGACAGACGGTCATGGCATATGGTTTATATCGTTTTCATGCTCATCAAACCATTACGTGACCACTCGTGCCGTGTGGATGGGGGCATTGTCATCCTATAGGGGCATAGGCCATTACTTTGGCTACTGTGGCTATCGAGCATTTTTATACATGACCCTAAGCATGATGGGAAGTTAATTGGTTAATTAACTCTGGAACCAAACCTGTGTGGAGGCACTTGTTTTCAATATATTTTGTATCCCTAATTTACAAAAGTGTTTCCATTATTTTGGCAGTTACCTGTATATAATTTAGCAGACATTTATCCAAAGCGACTTACAGTCATGTGCGCATTTTTACGCCGCTGCTACTCTGTTATTATCTATGCATAATCACGCTATCTACATGTACAGATTACTTTAATTACCTCGACTAACCAGTGCCCCCGCACATTGACTCTGTACCGGTACCCCCCTGTATATGTATATATATTTTACTGCTGCCCTTTAATTACTTGTTCCTTTTTATTTCTTATTCATATTTTTTTTAACTGCATTGTTGGTTAGTGGTTTGTACTACACCTGTAGTATTCGGCGCATGTGACTATTTGATGACTCACGTCAGTCTCCAGCAGGTTGTGCATGGAGCTCTCAGCCATCTCTTTGGACTCGTGGAACTTCTCCAGGGCCGATCTCAGCTCCTCGTCTGGGATCTTCCCCTGCCGCTTCTTCTTATAGTCGTAGTCCAGACGCCTGCCCTCCAGCTTCTTCAGATGATGCTGGGCAGGGAGAAGGAGAGAGCCCTCCCTTAGTTGATTTTGCAGGGTTAGAACAAAAATGTGTAACATTGGGGGAGAGTTGAGAATCACTCATTCTAGATCTGTACCTGGATATCTTTGATGTCCTTGTCGACGACGGCCTGCAGTGGGTCGATAAAGTTTTGCTTGACGTCGATATCCAGAGAGTCCTTGACTTCGGCCAGCCTCTTCATGGACTCACCCACGTCCACCAGGGCCCCACCTACAGGACAAACATTTACACGAGTGGGTACACAATCCACTCAACTGCCACAAAGGACCATGTCCTTCTATTGAGTACTGTTTTGAGTGGTCATTACTTCATACATACGCACACACCTGGAATTCTGTATTTTGAGGGGCAAAGGCTAAAATAAAAAACTTATGGCGAGTTATGAAACCAATTTCTTTCTTACCAAAGTTGGTGTCCTCTCCCATCTCTCGTCCGAACTTGGCCATGCTCTCCCCCAGCAGCCCCTCAGCCTGGGGGTAGCCAGGGCTCTTCACCTGGCCCCGGATCTTAGACACTGTGTTCAGCATAGTCAGCTTGGCCCTGGACGCTGGGTTGGGCTGCAGGTACTCAGAGGTTTTAGAGATTAGATCCACCACTGCTTTGCTGGTAACATCTGCCCTCTGTGGGGAGGAGAGAAAGGGTAAGACAATTATGTACAACTTCCTTTAACAAAAACGGTTGTTTGTAGTACAGGAGGGTCGTTTTGTTAAGGAGAAAGAGCCCTTACCTTCTCCAAATCTTTGAAGTCTTCATCCAGCTTGGTTCCTTCTGCACCCCCCACCTTCTCACTCACCATCTACAAAGGACAAGGGAGGAGAATAATAAGTTGACTTACAAGTCTCTTTCACATCCATTCTGCACGGGACATGAATTTTCAACCACAACAAAGCAGGCCTAATTCAGACAGAATAGTAGCATACAGAAGTGAAACGTGGTATTGCCCATGTGATGGAGAAGGTTTGCTCTTCTCCAGTCTCTGCTGGTTCATTACCGGACATGTCTACTCCTAGCAGTGAAAGTCTTCACTGAACATGGTCAATACAACATTTCACCTCTATATGCTACTATTTCAAAGATTTTACTGAATTACAGTTCATATAAAAAGGAAATCAGTCAATTGAAATAATTTGATTAAGCACTAATCTATGGATTTTCACAAGCCCAGGAATACAGTTATGCATTTTTGGTCAGCAATACTTTAGAAAAAAAGGTAAAGGCGTGGATCAGAAAACCAATCTTTATGTGGTGTGACCACCATTTGTCTCATGCAGCGCAACATCTCCTTTGCTTAGAGTTGATCAGGCTGTTGAGAGGCCTGTGGAATGTTGTCTGGATGTGCAAAGTTGCTGGATATTGGCAGAAACTGGAACACGCTGTCGTACACGTTGATCCAGAGCATCCCAAACATGCTCAAATGGGTGACATGTCTGGTGAGTATCCAGGTCATGGAAGAACTGGGCCATTTTCAGTTTCCAGGAATTGTGTACAGATCCTTGCGACATGGGGCGGTGCATTATTTTGCTGAAACATGAGGTGGCAGATGAACGGCACGATCATCATGGTATCTCTGTACATTCAAATTGCTATTGATAAAATGCAATTGTGTTAGTTTTCTACGGCATATACCTGCCCATTCCATAACCCCACCATGGGGCACTCTGTTTACAACGTTGACATCAGCAAACCGCTCACGCACACGAGCCATACACGCCGTCTGCCATCTGCCCGGTACAGTTGAAACCAGGATTCATCAGTGAAGAGCACACTTGTCCAGTGTGCCAGTGGCCATCGAAGGTGAGCATTGGCCCACTGAAGTCGGTTACGACTCTGAACTGCAGTCAGGTCAAGACCCTGGTGAGGACGATGAGCACACAGATGACCACTTTGTTTTTAGTATTTTTCATACTATATTTATTTCTTGCCAGTTTTTTTTTCTTTCTTTGGAGTGGCAGCCTATGGGTACATGTTTTATAAACGTTAACATTTAAAGGGATAATGTACCTGTAACTCCACCCCCAACAAAACAAAAAAATACATAAAAAACGTGGTTTAATAAAAAATACAATTTGCTGTCAGCATAATTTTATTTTAATTCATTTTGGGGTAGAAAGTCACCAGAGCAGACCCCACAAGTCACTGACAGACAGGAACACTTTCAGACAGAGACGTTCTCACACACACACACACCCATGTGCACATGCACACACAATCACCAGAAGCTTTTGGTTGATTGGCAGGTAAAAATCACTCTTTTTTAAATATTCCTCCACCATGTGACTCAGTGCAGCTGTCTCCAGGGCATTTCTCACTACATGCACACAGCAGATGGGTTAGTCAACCAGTCTTTACATTAGTTGTGTTCTATCATCTAAGTCATGGAGACCCAGTGTATGCAGGCTTTCGCTCCATTCCGAAAGTTTTACACCACTGATTAAAACGTATCAACTAGTAACTACACATCAACCTTAATAACCTGCCCATCAGTGTGCAATACACTCTCAAAGAGTGTACGCCTGCTTCAGTCCTGCTTCAGCTGTTGCCATGAATCGTGAAACAAGTTGCACCTGAAGTGCAATAACTGTTGCAGTTACCTTAGTCACATAACCCGGCGTGCTCAATGCTGTCACATTACATGCTCAGTGGCCAGGTTTCAGCTACTGATAGCTGTAATCCACATGATGCTATATGACATAACATGTAGTACTGGGGGTGGGCCTGCCTGGGAGTGGGAACATATTTCTGGTGCGTTTGTTCATGTTATCAACACATCTCTCTGGTGTACGTTCACATGATGAGCACCAGCCATTTTGCAGGTTCTCCCTCCGTGCATTAATGCTGCCATAGCCTATTCCATGATCTGCGGTTCAAGATGTAGCAACAAGTAGGCTGCTAATTTTAAAACCCCAGCAGCAAAATGATCAACAACTCAAAATAATTCCTCATATGACAGTAGAGTCAATATTATGAAATGGAACAGACTAATGTATGGAGTTCAGTGACACAAAATTAAGCAATTATTTATTGGTTTTCAATGTCATAGGCATTGAAATTTGACATTACATAATATCAAGTTCATGCTGACCGTGACTAACAAATGAGCTTGAACTGTGTCAGAGAGAGAAGAGGAAGCGCAAGAGTGTCTGTATATGCGTGTGCCAACAGTCTGTTACTGACGTTGTATTGTACGTGCATAACACTTGGCATGTGAGTGAGTGTGTGATAGTGTGTGTGTGGAAGTGACTGTGTGTGTGTGTGTGTGTTTATCGGCTGGCTGTTGACCTGATCGGTTCTCCTGGTAAAAATAACGACCCAGGAATCCGGTTTGGGCACTACTGTTGCGTAGCGAGATTTACGAAACACACCATGGCCCACACCCACAAGCGAAAAAGTCACCCCACCAGATACAGGGTAAGTAACACACCAACAGACTAGTGTTGCACGGTGTACCAATTAGAGGTCGACCGAGTATGATTTTTCAATGCCGATACCGATTATTGGAGGACCAAAAAAGCCGATACCGATTAATCAGCCGATTTGTACATTTATTGGTAATAATGACAATTACAACAATGCTGAATTAACACTTATTTTAACTTAATACATAAAAAAATCCATTTAGCCTCAAATAATGAAACATGTTCAATTTGGTGTAAATAATGCAAAAACAAAGTGTTGGAGAAGTAAAAGTGCAATATGTGCAATGTAAAAAAGCTAACATTTGAGTTCCTTGCTCAGAACCTTTTAACATGAGACTTCAATATTCCAAGGTAAGAGGTTTTAGGTTGTAGTTAATATAGTATTTACAGGACTATTTTTCTCTATACCATTTGTATTTCATATACCTTTGACTATTGGATGTTCTTATAGGCACTATAGTATTGCCAGTGTAACAGGATAGCTTCCGTACCTCTCCTCGCCCCTACCTGGGCTCGAACCAAGAACACATCGACAACAGCCACACTCGAAGCCGCGTTACCCATCGCTCCACAAAAGCCACGGCCCTTGCAGAGCAAGGGAAATAACTACTCCAAGTCTCAGAGCGAGTGACGTTTGAAACGCTATTAGCTCGCACCCCGCTAACTAGCTAGCCATTTCACATCGGTTACACCAGCCATTAGGCTGATCGGCTTGAAGTCATAAACAGCGCTGTGCTTGCGAAGAGCTGCTGGCAAAACTCACGAAAGTGCTGTTTGAATGAATGCTTAAGAGCCTGCTGCTGCCTACCATCGCTCAGTCAGACTGCTCTATCAAATATCAAATCATAGACTTAATTATAACATTATAACACACAGAAATATGAGCCTTTGGTCATTAATATGGTCGAATCCGGAAACTATCATTTCGAAAATTTCACTGAAATTATTTCAGTCTCTCGATGTGCAAAACTGATAGAGACATACCCCAAGCGACTTACAGCTGTAATCGCAGCAAAAGGTGGCGCTACAAAGTATTAACTTAAGGGGGCTGAATAATTTTGCACGCCCAATTTTTCAATTTTTGATTTGTTAAAAAAGTTTGAAATATCCAATAAATGTCGTTCCACTTCATGATTGTGTCCCACTTGTTGATTCTTCACAAAAAAATACAGTTTTATATCTTTATGTTTGAAGCCTGAAATGTGGCAAAAGGTAGCAAAGTTCAAGGGGACCGAATACTTCCGCAAGGCACTGTGTGTGTGTATATATATATATTTAAATAAATATAAATAAATTAAAATCTGCAAAATCAGCGTACAAAAATACTGATTTCCGATTGTTATGAAAACTTGAAATCGGCCCTAATTAAATCACCCATTCCAATTAATTGGTCGACCTCTAGTACCAATACTTCAGAGCTTTTTCGAATACTACAACATTAAGAACGATCCGGTATTAGAATGTTTTTGTTCTTCCTTCAAACGCGTCTCACTTTTGGAAATCAACTAAATATACTGAACTAATTAGAAAAGCAACACATTTTCCCAAAGTTATCATAAGACATGAACAGAACGCATCAGTGATTCGTATTCCCTGAAGTCTGTGTGTGTTAGCGGTGTGAGTATGTCTACCAGCTTGTGTAGCCATTAGGAATGCTAATGATAACCGTTTTCTGGTAGATGGAAAGGCTTTCCAAAAACCTTCTCAAAAGTTAAGTACAAACTAGCCTACACCTACCTGGCAGAATCAGGATCATTTGCATCAATCAGGTGGGCATTTTTTTTGCAAACTCCATGTGAGGTAAAGAAACACTGCTAAACAAAAACAGCCCTAGGTGCATGAGCACTTGAAAGAAAGGCTAACTACACTCAAATCAATATTTAGAGTTTTACCAAACCTCAAAAATGGTCTCCTATGTGATTTCAGCATGGTTGTGGACTTAAAAAAACAGAAGCATTGGATGCTCTATAAATTTTTAAAAAGTGAAATTTTGAAAGCAAATCCCCCCCCCACAAAAAAATAAAAATCAGTCCATCTCCCCACTTAGTTTTTTTTCTCCTTCTGCAGTATCGTGATAGTATAGAGCCCTCAAACTCAACCCTGGACCTCAAAGCCTGTTCCACTGTGTTTTTCCCCCCAGTGCTTCCTTCTAAATCAGGGACTGATTTAGACCTGGGACACCAGGTGGGTGCAATTAATTATCAATGTTGAACATAAAATCAACAGGCTCCAGCACTCGTAGGGTCAGAGTTGAATACCCCTGGTATAAAGTAGTGATACTAAAATTTGGGTATCGTGACTAGGGTTGGGCCGATATGTAATTCAATAGAATATCGTGATATTTGACATTGACGATATATCGTGTAGTGTAAGACTATACTCTATTTGAAATGTACTACACAAAATTAGGCAGTTTTATCAGTTATGCTGTATCAATATGTTGAAAATTACATCTAAATTGATGAACTAAACTGTCATGACTCTCTCTCCTTAGTAAGGATCAAAGGCGCCAGATCAGCTCGGCACAAGGCTGACAGCCAGACCCCCCCCCCACCAGAGAGGAAGGGGGGAGTTGGGCAGGTTTTATGACTTTACGCAGGTCGTAAACTTTCTCTCTCTTGCCCTGCAGTATTGAACACAGGAATGTGCTGTGTATAGAGAGAGACTCTTGCCAAAACTTCAACATCAGACACCGGGACAATATATTTCCACATCCAAACATTGGGGATGATGAGGGATGGAATAAGGAAAATGTCTATTTTGTGATGTCATTAAAATTATCAGATAGACTGTATAACAAGATAACTAGGACGTGTACACTTTCAGAGTTACAGTTATCAGGTTTACATCTAAATGTTGTATAAAATAAATTATGTATAAGAAAACTTTTGAAACGATAGAAGCGTGATTTTAGCCTTTAAATTAGATAATGGCTTTTCCTTTAAACCTGGGCCCAGTCAGTAACCACGCGCATGTGAGCACAGACATTGTGTCAACAGGACAGAACACCCTCCAAGGCCAGAGTTTGCTGAGAATTTAAATACAGACCAGAAAAAGTGAGGACTTGGTCCACACTAGAGGTCGACCAATTAATCGGAATGTCCGATTAATGAGGGCCGATTTCATGTTTTCATAACAATCGGAAATCGGTATTTTTGGGCGCCGATCTCCGATTATTTAAAAAAAAGTTTTAATACCTTTTATTTAACTAGGCAAGTCAGTTAAGAACACATTCTTATTTTCAATGACTGCCTAGGAACTGTGGGTTAACTGCCTTGTTCAGAGGCAGAATTACAGATTTTCACCTTGTCAGCTCAGGGGTTTCAATCTTGCAACCACACAGTTAACAAGTCCAACGCTCTAACCATTGCACTCCACGAGTAGCCTACCTGTTACGTGAATGCAGTAGAAGCCAAGGTAAATTGCTAGCTAGCATTAAACTTATCTTATAAAAAACAATCAATCATAATCACTAGTTATAACTACTAATCCAGTTTGAGCAGGCAATACTAACCAGGTGAAATTGTATAATTTCTCTTGCGTTCATTGCACGCAGAGTCAGGGTATATGCAACAGTTTGGGCTGGCTGGCTCTTTGCGAACTAATTTGCCAGAATTTCACGTAATTATGACATAGTTGAAGGTTGTGCAATGTAACAAGAATATTTAGACTTAGGGATGCCACCCGTTAGATAAAATACTGAACCATTCCGTATTTCACTGAAATAAACGTTTTGTTTTCGAAATGATTTGATCATATTAATGACCAAAGGCTCGTATTTCTGTGTGTTATGTTATAATTAAGTCTGATTTGATAGAGCAGTCTGACTGAGCGATGGTATGCAGCAGCAGGCTCGTAAGCATTCATTTAAACAGCACTTTCGTGCATTTTGCCAGCAACTCTTCGCAAGCACAGTGAGGTTTATGACTTCAAGCCTATCAGCCTAATGGCTGGTGTAACCAATGTGAAATGGCTAGCTAGTTAGCTGGGTGTGCGCTAATACTGTTTCAAACGTCACTCGCTTTTAGATTTGGAGTAGTTATTCCCCTTGCACTGCAAGGGCCGTGGCTTTTGTGGAGCGATGGGTAACGACGCTTCGAGTGTGGCTGTTGTCGATGTGTTCCTGGTTCGAGCCCAGGTAGGGGCGAGGAGGGGGACGGAAGCTATCCTGTTACACTGGCGATACTATAGTGCCTATAAGAACATCCAATAGTCAAAGGTATATGAAATACAAATGGTAAAGAGAAATAGTCCTATAAATACTATATTAACTACAACCTAAAACCTCAGAATATTGAGGTCTCATGTTAAAAGGAACCACCAACTTTCATATGTTCTAATGTTCTGAGCAAGGAACTTAAAAAGTTAGCTTTTTTACATGGCACATATTACTTTCTTCTCCAACACTTTGTTTTTGCATTATTTAAACCAAATTGAACATGTTTCATTGTTTATTTGAGGCTAAATTGATTTTATTGATGTTTTATATTAAGTTAAAATAAGTGTTAATTCAGTATTGTTGTAATTGTAATTATTACAAATAAAATTCGGCAGATTAATCGGTATCGGTTTTTTTGGTCCTCCAATAATTGGTATCGGCATTGAAAAATCATAATCGGTTGACCTCTAGTCCACACGTTAAAATGGTTAAAACTTCAAGACCAAAATGGTAAAGACCAAGTGACAATGTAACCTTAATTTAATTTGGCAAGTCAGTTAAGAACAAATTCTTATTTACAATGACAGCCTAACAGGGAACTACCTTGATCAGGGGCAGAACGACAGAATTTTACCTTGTCAGCTCGGGGATTTGACCCAGCAACCTTTTGGTTACTGGCCCAACACTAACCACTAGGCTGCATGCCAAACCCTGAAGGTGAAGACTAGACCCCATTATTTTTATTTCTACTTTGCACATTCTTCCATTGCAAATCTACCATTCCAGTGTTTTACTTGCTATATTGTATTTACTTTGCCACCATGGCCTTTTTTTTTTTTTTGCCTTTACCTCCCTTATCTCACCTCATTTGCTCACATTGTATATAGACTTGTTTCTACTGTATTATTGACTGTATGTTTGTTTTACTCCACGTGTAACTCTGTGTCGTTGTATGTGTCGAACTGCTTTGCTTTATCTTGGCCAGGTCGCAATTGTAAATGAGAACTTGTTCTCAACTTGCCTACCTGGTTAAATAAAGGTGAAATAAAAAATAAATAAATAAATAAAAGACCAAACATTCCCTGTCTGCAGCTGGTATATAAATAGTCTAGGACAATTGACCAAAGACGGGAGGGAACACAGATCCCTTTCACCACCGTGTGGTACACCTCTGATGTATCCATTCTAAGAACACTCCAGAACAAAATAAGCCTACAACTATGAACATTGTGACCTCTGGTGGACAGCAAGAGACTTACATCAAATTACTTGCCATAAACAGACCGAGTGGTTTCAGAGAGACGGCAGAGAAAGACATCTACGAGTAAGTATATGTTGCATTTCTAATCCGAATGAGCGGTTGTTAGGGCGCTAAATATTCATACTTACAATGAGCTTAGTTTCCAAATGTATGTACGATAAGTCCACTCTGTCTCTCCCGTTCTTTCTTTCCCCACCCCCTTTCAATTGTGTAACAAGCTGTCATATCGGGTTAGTCCACTAGGGACTGTTTTCATTGCATTATGTTAGTAATCAATAACCTATACCGTGTGTGTGTGTGTTTATGTATGTATTATTTAGTTAGTAAATACATAATTAAGCAAATTCGTGTTTCGCTGATTCATCACTTAGTTTAGGGTTCATCCATATTTACAAAGTCAACAACATTCAGAATGAGTGATATGAGGAAATGATTGATTGATGACTGGTATGATATCGATATATTCCTGAGTTAAACTTTTCCCGTGGTGACCCAAATTCCTAATGAGTTAACTGTTACATGGTAAATTTAATTGAGTAATAATTAAACGTAGGTGGTAATTATTCGATGAATAGCATTCATCACATTAATGATAGCCACGTCACAACAACGCCTTATTTTTTCACCATGTGAATAGGACTATAATATTGTAAATAAGCACAACAATTGCAGTCTGGAAACATTGTCATTAACATGGCAAAACAGTTATATTGGATATTGTGATATTTGGAGCAGAATATCATAGAAGAGGTCTCCCAAATATCACCCAACCTTAATCGTGACAACACTACAACAGACTGCACTCGTATTTCCAAAACAGGCCCCTATAACATAGCAGATGGCCTCATAATAAGGGTACGCCTGAGTCTCGGCACACTCATGGGACATTTAATGACAGGGGCTTGAGGGTGACTAGGCCCAGCCTAATTGGTGTCTATGCAAAATGACCTGTGAGACTAGGATATGCTGTAGAGGTGAGTGGTACAGTCAGAGGCCATTCCAGTTCACACACATACACACAAACACATTGTGTTACAGCAGTATTTATGGAGGGCCTCAAGTGTATTTACAAAAACCTAATAGGCCCATTTCAACAGTTTCTCTCTCTCAAAGCTGTCAGATGACTTCCTTAGGACTATACAAACTGTTCTATAGTTATTTCCCTTGATGCCAAATGCAGATTCTGTTCGTATCGGCAAGGGCTACAATGTGTTTCATATCGTTCAATAACAAACCTATTATTAGATAAGTGCTATTTTCAGTGTGACAACTACATCACACACTAAATTCCACAAAAGGGCATGTTGTATCTGGCAAGTAGAGACCATGCTACTCATAGCGCGTGAGTGAGGAATTCACCTGTTATGGCTGGTAGACCCATGGAGTCAATCATGGTTACCAATCATCTCCATCCATATGCAAATTAGCACTATCACTCCAACTACAAAATCATTTGTCATGGAGATGGCCAGATGAAGGGAATGGTAGAGGGGGAAGGGAATAGTTTGTAGAGAGAACAACAGTGTGGTGGGTCTGGAATAGAGGTCGACCGATTAATCGGAATGGCCAAATAATTAGGGCCGATTTCAAGTTTTCAACAATCGGAAATCGGTATTTTTGGACACTGATTTTGACTTCTTTTTTTTTACACCTTTATTTAACTAGGCAAGTCAGTTAAGAACACATTCTTATTTTCAATGACGGCCTAGGAACGGTGAGTTAACTGCCTCGTTCAGGGGCAGAATGACAGATTTTCCCCTTGTCAGCTCGGGGGATCCAATCTTGCAACCTTACAGTTAACTAGTCCAACGCAATAACGACCTGCCTCTTGTTGCACTCCACAAGGAGACTGCCTGTTACGCGAAGGCAGTAAGCCAAGGTAAGTTGCTACCTAGCATTAAACTTATCTTATAAAAAACAAATCAATCAATCATAATCACTAGTTAACTACACATGGTTGATGATATTATCTGGCGTGTCCTGCGCTGCGTATAATCTGACTGATCATACAGGCATACAAGTATCTAAGTATCTGACTGAGTAGTGGTAGGCAGAAGCAGGCGCATAAACATTAATTCAAACAGCACTTTCGGCCCCTTGAAGTTTATGACTTCAAGCCTATCAACTCCCGAGATGAGGCTGGTGTAACCGAAGTTAAATGGCTGGCTAGTTAGCGTGCGCTAATAGTGTTTCAAACGTCACTCGCTCTGAGTCTGTGGTTGTTTTCCTTGCTATGCATGGGTAGCGCTGCTTTGAGGGTGGCTGTTGTCGTTGTGTTTCTGGTTCGAGCCCAGGGAGGAGCGAGGAGAGGGACGGAAGCTATACTGTTACACTAGCAATACTAAAGTGCCTATAAGAACATCCAATAGTCTAAGGTTAATGAAATACAAATGGTAGAGGTAAATAGTCTTATAATTCCTATAATAAACTACAACCTAAAACTTCTTACCTGGGAATATTGAAGACTCATGTTAAAAGGAACCACCAGCTTTCATATATTCTCATGTTCTGAGCAAGGAACTTAAACGTTAGCTTTCTTACATGGCACATATTGCAATTTTACTTTATTCTCCAACACTTTATTTTTGCATTATTTAAACCAAATTGAACATGTTTCATTATTGATGAGGCTAAATTGATTTTGACATATTATATTAAGTTAAAATAAGTGTTCGTATTGTTGTAATTGTCATTATTACAAATACCTGTGTTTTTTATTTTATTATTAATAATAATCGGTATCGTTTTTTTTTGGTCCTCCAATAATCCGTATCGGTATTGGCGTTGAAAAATCATAATTTGTCGACCTCTAGTCTAGAAGGAATGGAATTTCCCTCTCCATCCAGAAACACTACACTTCCCTCCATCCCTCCCAACAAACGGACACATGATGGTAACTTCAGAGGTGCATTCTCTGTAGTCATGACAATTGATATGGCAATGCAGGCTGTACAGATAAGCATCTGTAGTTTTACCAATATATTTAGCTATTATAATAAAATGTCCATGACATCATCCCGACACACACGTGTTGGTTGAGGTCAGATAAAAAGGTTTAATGTCTCGTTCACTCACACAGCTAGTTTAATTCGCCTCTAGTCTACCCTGCTTTACCCATCCGTCCAATGGAAAGCTGGCCGTAAACCCAGGCCAAAATGTATGTCAGGAGAAAGTGGCTGAATATTTATGCTGAACTCAGCAGAGAATGGGGGGGGGGGGTATTTAAATTGAGTCAAGTCAACATTCTGATACGAAACTCACAGCTAATTTAGCTAGCTATGCAAACATATATAATGACATCGCTGCAATGGCGCTGTTTTCAAACGCGTTTTTTTATGGCAAAGTGAAACATTGTAGTAGCAAATTTAAACATTGTGTCAATCGCATAACGACGCCACAAAGTAACTGCACAGTCAAGAGTTTCTAAACCGTGCTGAACTGACATCTAGCTAGCTGCTAACAGTAGCTAACGAACATACCCAACTCACCGGCGCTATGCCGATTTATTAACTTTGCGAGGACTTTACCCGTCCACCGAAGTTATCCATTAGACTAAAAGTTGAATAATTTAGATAAACATTTGGGTCACATATTTCCTCGTAAAAAATAACATTAATAGCTTTTGCATAAGTAAAGCTACCGCTAGCAAGCTAACGTAAGCCGAAGTAAAAAAAAAGTTGTTGTTCACTGACCTGGCTGGCTTTATAAAATTGTTTCTTGAAGCCTGCGACAGACATTTTGCAGCAGGATATTAGTTTATTTCTTTACGTGCAAGCTGCTTTGAAAATAAATGCTGAAAGTTAGATTTTAGGAATAGCTCGCTGAAGTTTCTCTGCAGCTTTGACCATACACGTCTTCCAGATGGTTTACCTTATGCCTTAGTGAGTGGAACTTGCCTGGCAACCGTACTTCCTGTAAGGAGTAGTAAAATCTGTGGCTAGATGACGATTTTGCAACTCCCACTATTGCCCAAGGGGATTAAAGTAACTGTCCAGTGTTCCCAGATATATATGAAATATGACCTATAGTTACAATATGAGTTAAATAGTTTTCCTTCCAAAATGTTTTTAATTAAGTATGTTACAAATAAACGTTTCTGTGTTGGATTGGTGTAAACCCAGTGCCACTACATGGCATAATGATGACAGCCCTTCTCTTTTTGAACACATCTAACCAGTTTTCCAGACACGGATTAAGCTAAAACCTAGTTCTGAATTTGTAGAGCATGTATGAGTCATAAAACCCGGAAATGGTTCCAATCGTTTTTTCCACCATTCATTTTTCAATCTGGGATTTTGTTTCATGTCGGTTTGTGTTTCATGTCGGTTTACCCTGGTGTGTTGTTTTAACTTCGCAAATCTCTCTGGACAAGGTAACTTTTAGCAATAATTAGCATTGCACATTTTTGCAAGTAAATTGAGGTGAATATGTTGAGAAAACTCACCTTGACCAAGAGAGAATTACATGGCTATCAAAAATGTCACGTTAAGGTAAGCTTTTTTGTAATATTCACGATGTGAAAAATGAATGGTGGAAAAACCATTGGAACCATTTATGTGTTTATAGGTGTTATGAGCATTCACTGTGGCTGACAATGGAAAATCTCTACCGAAATTGTATTTTTAGTCCAGGACTAGGCCTAATCTGTGTTAATGCAATATTAGTTTAGAAATTGTGCCAGGGGTTTGATTGGTTGTCAGAAAATGTATTTTTTTTCTCGGGGTTGATACCTCATTGTTTGCATTTTGAAAATCTAACCGTTGTAAAGATAAGGTGATGCGTGTGGGATTTTGAGTGAGAAAGACCGAGGTTGTGCCAACAACATCAAAGACCCATTCAAGACTGATGTCAAGAGGAGTTAGCCATCTTCTTTATCTGCTGAACTGTGAGAGGACAGGTGGTTGCTACAAATGAAAGGTGGATGCCACTTGGAATCTTCTTTCACCTTTACCCAATCCTCCATACAGGTAAAGGAAATTAGATATTGGTGAAGGGACTAGCTGTGGGCCGTAGATGTGACAGCTCTACGGAGGACAATGGATGCAACTCAGTCTGCTCACTTTCCTTTCCCAGTGTCAAGGGGTGAATGTTTTTGGCAACATTTGTGCCTTATTCAGAAGGGTGCAATATTCACACTGCTGCATATTATATTTTAAAAATGGTTTCTGATGTCAGTTGGCCAATACCTTTCTACATGCAGGCAATCATGTCTGTTCAGTGCAATCTATTTGTATCTGAACATTTTACAATTCCATCCTGAATGATCCAGGACCCTATTTCAGAAAGCAGGTTTAGTGAACTAATTGTTATCACCTGTTCTGAAACCGAAAACCCTCTTGAGTTTGACAGCTCAGAGATAGTCAACCCAGAGTTCAGGTTTAAACTCAGTTTGTTAAACATGCTTTCTGAAACAGGGCCCAGGTCCCACTCTGCAGTTTGGAATGCAATGTGGTGTTGTTTCTGCTCTCTTGCCAACTTCTTAAGGAATTGTCATGCCAAACAATGACAACGGAGTAGGCAAAAGCACACATCTGGGACCAGGATAATGTGTTATACATAGGCCCATTTTGGTCCCTAGCCCTTTAAGTTCTTACAACTTCAGTGTTCACAGATCAGGATCAGCGAGAGCAATATGGCAGACGCTCCACTTAGCTTGTTGGAAGACTAGGGGGAGCCATCACGATAATATTCACACCTATCTCGTCCTTTCAGAAATATTATTTTTGTTACCCCCTCTATACTGTAGCACATACAAGTATATTGTGTATTACCCTGAAAACAATAATATGATTATACTGAAATTTAAGGGATATCTAGGCAAATAATGTTTTCATTGTGAACTTGTTGCCATACTATTGCCACTTCATTACATGATGGAAGTGGTATTATTTTTTTAATGTGAATAAACCAAGAATTGACATTTTTAAAAGACAGACTTCACTGATTCAAAATAAATACTTTCATTACATTCTTTAAAGCACATGTAATGTAACCCAATGTACAATATATATTGAGCTGACTGACTCGTTTACTCTTTAACTAACAAAATACCTCTTGTACATTTTGGGGGGAAGACAGAAATGTTATTGATTTTTTTTAAATTTAATTTCCCTAGGTTCTTAAAAAAATAGATCACTTTTTTGTCTTGTAAAGTCAGTTATGACATGAAAAAAAAATCAAAGATCAACAGAGAAATAAAAATCACAACCACGGTAACATTAAATCACAAGAACAAAATAATTTTTTAATTCTATTTGTATTTTCTTGATTTTGTCCTTTAAAATTCAGATTGTGTTATAATATCAAGAATAAAGAGAAAAGATATTTGACACTGAGTACCATTCACCAAAATAGAGCTTACGTACACAATGATCAAGGTTATGGGTCTTGTCTTAGGTGCAAGGTGAGAAGAATACAAGGCTAGTAGAAAACACTAGTGAGAGGACCCAGACTGAACTCAGCTAGCTCCCTGAGTCACTCAAAATAGTCACTCTGAACCCTTTCTGGAGTGAGTTCTTAGAACCTTATTCTCAATATTCTGTTCCGGAACATTACAGTTCAATAAGGACTGAATTAGAATCAGGATACGCTGTCTGTCCATACTCTTCAAAGGGGTAAGTGATGCTCTGTCTGAATCATAAACCTAATTAACATCAAAGCCTAACTCAGGGGTAGCTGGTAGCTCAGTCCATCATTAGACTTGTGCCCACCCAGTGGGACAGTGGATAGGAAATATCTTTGACATACAGTGAGTGGAGGACACAGGAACATCAATGTACAAAAATAATACAGTTGATCCAACCAGCAAAGAAAGCTTATGATACATACAAACTTAATTGTAGCCCAAAGAAAAGCAATGAGTGAAGGGGAGCCTATTCCTATTGGCTGGCTGTTACTGGTTAGGTACTCTCACAGAGAAACTCTTCTCCTCAACATATTTCAGCGGTCTCCTGAGGCAAGGGTCCAAAGTTTCCGTCAATATTGGGTCATTGACAATGTTGGGCCATAGTCTGTGCAGTTCAGATACTGGCCCAAGAACGTGTCTCCACCTTTGCCTTTGTGTGATTGGACTGCCTTCCCCGGGAGTATCCACTAGGCAGAGTGTTCTGCCTCCTCCCCATTGGTCACATGACATACAGTACATAACCCCATTGGGTTGTAATGGGGGTGGGTGTTGACGTGGAGACCAGTGAGAGGAAAACAGTCCAGGAAAAAAATACTTTTCTGAGAGTGCTTTTTATGAGATCACTCAAGTCCATTTCTTTCTCTTTCTCTCCGCTCATCTCCCTCTCTCCCTCACACCCCCATGCTCTCTAAATATACACACACACACACACACACACACACACACACACACACACACACACACACACACACACACACACACACACACACACACACATTTATCTATATACATTCTTAATTAAAATATTCAATTATAAATTTGTATATAAATTAAAAGATAATTTATTTTCTTGTCTCTAAGTGGCATTAACAAGGGAAGGGGGTGTGGGACTGAGGTTTCTCATTGCATTTTAAAAGCCTACAAAGGGCAGCACCAAACACTGTCAGAACAAGTGCCTATGTCTATGTGTGTGTAACCATTCTGTGAGTTTGTTATTAACCTACTGGCAGACAATGATCAGCACCAAGTAGTGTGGCATGTCATACCGGTTTATATCTTCTTATATTTAACAGATAAATAACTGAATCATAAAATTGGTCCCTTGGTGAAAATTGGTGAGTACATACCTGCACAAGATACAGTACCAGTCCAAAGTTTGGACACCTACTTATTTAAGGGTTCTTTATTTTTTACTATTTCATACATTGTAGAATAATAGTGAAGACATCAAAACTATGAAATAACACATATGGAATCATGTAGTAACCAAATAAGTGTTAAACAAATCAAAATATATTTTAGATTCTTCAAAGTCGCCACCCTTTGCCTTGATGACAGCTTTGCACACTATTGGCATTCTCTCAATCAGCTTCATGAGGAATGCTTTTCCAACAATCTTTAAGGAGTTCCCACATATGCTGAACTTGTTGGCTGCTTTTCCTTCACTCTGCGGTCCAACTTATCCCAAACCATCTCAATTTAGTTGAGGTCGGTGATTGTGGAGGCCAAGTCATCTGATGCAGCACTCCATCACTCTCTTTGGTCAAATAGCCCTTACCCAGCCTGGAGGTGTGTTGGGTAATTGTCCTGTTGAAAAATAAATGATAGTCCCACTAAGCGCAACCCAGATGGGATGGCGTATCGCTGCAGAATGCTCTGGTAACCATGCTGGTTAAGAGTGCCTTGAAATCTAAATAAATCACTGACAGTGTCACCAGCAAAGCACCCCGACACCATCACACGTCCTCCTCCATGCTTCACAGTGAGAACCACACATGCAGAAATCATCCATTCACCTACTCTGCATCAAAGACACAATGGTTGGAACAAAAAATCTCATTTCTACTCATCATACCAAAGGACAGATTTTCACCAGTCGAATGTCCATTGCTCATGTTTCTTGGTCCAAGCAAGACTCTTCTAATTCATGTCCTTTAGTGGTGGTTTCTTTGCAGCAATTCCACCATGAAGGCGTGATACACGTAGCCTGAGAGCCAGTTTCATCATAGCGCTTGATGGTTTTTGCAACAGCACTTGAAGAAACGTTCAAAGTTCTTGAAATGTTCCATATTGAGTGACCATTATGTCTTAAAGTAATGATGGACTGTCATTTCTCTTTGCTTATTTGAGCTGTTCTTGCCATAATATGGACTTGGTCTTTTACCAAACTGTATACCAACCCAACCTTCTCACAACACAACTGATTGGCTCAAACGCATTAAGGAAAGAAATTCCACAAATTAACTTTTAAGAAGGCACAACTGCTAGTTGAAATGCATTCCAGGTGACTACCTCATGAAGCTGGTTGAGATAATTCCAAGAGTGTGCAAAGCTGTCATCTACTTTGAAGAATCTAAAATATATTTTGATTTGTTTAACCCCTTTTTGGTTACTACATGGATTCCATGTGTTATTCCATAGTTTTGATGTCTTCACTATTATTTTACAATGTAGAAAACAGTACAAATAAAGAAAAAAACCTTGAATGAATAGGTGTGTCCAAACTTTTGACTGGTACTGTATATGTAGCCTACATGCAGTTGAAGTCGGAAGTTTATATACACCTTAGCCAAATACATTTAAACTCAGTTTTTCACAATTCCTGACATTTAATCCTAGTAAAAATTCCCTGTCTTAGGTCAGTTAGGATCACCACTTTTATTTTAAGAATGTGAAATGTCAGAATAATAGTTGAGAGAATGATTTATTTCAGCTTTTATTTCTTTCATCACATTCCCAGTGGGTGAGAAGTTTACATGCACTCAATTAGTATTTGGTAGCATTGCCTTTAAATTGTTTAACTTGGGTCAAGCATTTTGAGTAGCCTTCCACAAGCTTCACACAATAAGTTGGATGAATTTTGGCCCATTCCCCCTGACAGAGCTGGTGTAACTGAGTCAGGTTTGTAGGCCTCCTTGCTCACACACACTTTTTCAGTTCTGCCTACACATTTTCTATATGATTGAAGTCAGGGCTTTGTGATGGCCACTCCAATACCTTGACTTTGTTGTCCTTAAGACCATTTTGCTTCAATATATGCACATAATTTTCATTCCTCATGACGCCATCTATTTTGTGAAGTGCACCAGTCCCTCCTGCAGCAAAGCACCCGTATAACATGATGCTGCCACCCCAGTGCTTCACGTTTGGGATGTTGTTCTTCGGCTTGCAAGCCTCCCCCTTTTTCCTCCAAACATAACGATGGTCATTATGGCCAAACCGTTCTATTTTTGCTTCATCACACCAGAGGACATTTCTCCAAAAAGTACAATCTTTGTCTCAATGTGCAGTTACAAACCGTAGTCTGTCTTTTTTTATGGCAGTCTTGGAGCAGTGGCTTCTTCCTTGCTGAGCAGCCTTTCAGGTTATGTCGATATAGGACTCATTTTACTGTTGATATAGACACTTTTGTACCCGTTTCCTCCAGCATCTTCACAAGGTCCTTTGCTGTTCTGGGATTGAGTTGCACTTTTCGCACCAAAGTACGTTCATCTCTAGGAGACAGACCGTGTCTCCTTCCTGAACGGTATGAGGCAAAGAGGCACTGAGTTTGAAGGTAGGCCTTTAAATACATCCACAGATACACCTCCAATTGACTCAAATGATGTCAATTAGCCTATCCGAAGCTTATAAAGGCATGACATCATTTTTCTGGAATTTTCCAAGCTTCTTAAAGGCACAGTCAACTTCGTGTATGTAAACTTCTGACCCACTGGAATTGTGATACAGTGAATTATAAGTGAAATAATCTGTCTGTAAATAATTGTTGGAAAAATTACTTGTGTCATGCACAAAGTAGATGTCCTAACCCACTTGCTAAAACTATAGTTTGTTTTCAAGTATTTTGTGGAGTGGTTGAAAAACAAGTTTTAATGACTCCAACCTAAGTGTATATAAACTTCCAACTTCAATTGTATATGGTACCGCCAAGAACTGTCTGTGGGACTAAAAATGAATGAACCCTGGGTATGTTGAGTAGAACCAAAGAATTACAACGATTCTAAATTGAACAATCAAACTGAAGCAGGGTGTTAGTATTTACATTTGGTGTGGGGCTCTAGCTGGTGCATTGGTGCTTGTCAGTGAGGTACATTCATGACAGGGTTGGGGAGCATTGAAAAAAATATGTTCTAATGCTAAATGATCTATGTGCATACTGTAGAATATGCATATCGCCCATTAGTTTGTCCAAAGTGCTACGGTACAAAAGGACCATGAAGGTGAAGTCTGTAGTGTAAGATGTATGGCCTGCTGGGATAGTGGTGGACTAACACAACAGGATGCTGGGAGACTGAGTATTTTAAGTCCTGGATTGTCTCGTTAACAGCTGGTTATTTCTGAGGTCACTATTTATATCCCTCACTTATTCATTCTCTCCTTTCACTTCCCTACCTCCATACTTATTTCTCTCTAACACATTCACTCCATCGTTCTCTCTAGGAGTTGTTTGTAGAGTCGGGGAGAGAGATCTCACTCCCGAACACTTCTCGGTAGAGTGGTGGGAAGCTGTATGCGGTCTCGGGGTGGACCAGACGAAAGAACTCCAGCTTGTCGATGTGGAGATTGCAGATGGACTTCATTATCGGCAGCTTGGATACCATCTACAGAGGGGACACACCAGGATCAGTCAGGAAAACACAATCAATATTTGTGGACTTGGTGTGACGGAATGGGAAAAATCTGGAGAATGCATGAAATGTGTATGTACTTAAGCTACGCTAAAATGGGATAGATCCGGTCTACAGCACTAGACTGGTTAACTGTTTGTCTTTGTTAGATTTAAAGAATGCCAGCATGTCTACAGCACAAGATAGTTCAGCCCATAAGGCCCTATAAAATGTGCATATGCAGCTGTTTGGGATATTCTGGAGAGGATCGTATCATAAAGTTCTTGGAGAGGAGACATATGCTACACCAGTAACTCCAATATGGTGGATCTCAGCTAATGACAACTGGGCCATGACTAGAGACTGTGGGGTATGTTATGGTGCTGTGGAGTGTGCTAGGCCTGACCTGGTCTAGCTTCTCGTCGGCAGCCCCGCTCATGTGCAGACTGTGTTGCAGAGCCAGGTAGACCTTCGCCTGTAGCTTCTGGACCTTCTGGCTGTCGGCTAACCATGGTCGGTCTGGGGACAGCAAGCAAGTGGCACTGAACAGAGCCATCTCCTCATCGGTCAGCTGCAGGCGGGAGAGCCCTTTAGCCAGGTCAAACACGGCACTGACCAGGTCATCGCAACCTGCAGAGAAATATCACAATATTAGATATCCAGACACCATGTTGAGTTTTCATTGAATTGTATGAGTGAGCCTCACCTACTATCCCAATCGAGCGAGCTTACATAAAGAGCAGCGGTCAGGCTGGTCTTTGATCAGGCTAATTTGCAGTAGCTAACAGTATCAATCAAATGTTATTTATAAAGCCCTTTTTACATCAGCTGATGTCACAAAGTGCTATACAGAAACCCAACCTAAAACCCCAAACAGAAAGCAATGCAGATGTAGAAGCACGGTGGCTAGGAAAGCCCTATACATTATACTGTATCGCAGAAAGAGTAGCCTATTAATAAAGTCACCTACCGAGGGCTTTGAAGAGCTGGGCAGAGGCAAATTTGCCATTAAAGAACATGGTGTTGGTGGTGGCGTTAAATGCCCTGCACATCCTAATCAACAGCACCTCCAGACAGCCTGCAATGGTAACCATAGAGAGCCACAGAGATGGAGGAAGAGGAGGGAGGGGAAGACAGAGAAGACAGAAAATGCTCCAACATGCAAAAACACACAATGAAAAGTAAATATTTCAGATTGGAGGACAGCAGACGTAAGGCATTTGAACATTTAGAAAATCAGCAGGGTAGGATGGATTTGTCAAAAGGGGTTTCAAACATTTACAAATGGTATAATATGGAGTATTGTAAAATAAATGTGTTTGTGTGTTGCAGATATAATGATAAATTATATACAGAAATGTAGGTTCCAGAGATGGTTAAATGGTCAGAGCAGTCATGTGTGGTTTGTAAAAAACCAAACCAATACAAATAAAAGGAGCACAAAAGGAAGAAGGTTGGAGAAAAGAAGTACAAGAGCCAAAGTTAGCAAGATAAAGCATTTCTTCTCTCACATTACAGAAATGTTCACGTGGTGCTATGGTATACGGTTTGAAATAATGGCTGCTTGCATATGTGAGAGAGTGTGCATGTCACACAGAAACAATTATCTGTATAAACATGCCCACCTGGTTTTGCGTATCATTGTGTCTATGTCCTGTAAGAACTGAAGTGATTTGAGCAGTCAAGTCTAATTTGCATATACACTGCTCAAAAAAATAAAGGGAACACTTAAACAACACAATGTAACTCCAAGTCAATCACACTTCTGTGAAATCAAACTGTCCACTTAGGAAGCAACACTGATTGACAATACATTTCACATGCTGTTGTGCAAATGGAAAAGACAACAGGTGGAAATTATAGGCAATTAGCAAGACACCCCCAATAAAGGAGTGGTTCTGCAGGTGGTGACCACAGACCACTTCTCAGTTCCTATGCTTCCTGGCTGATGTTTTGGTCACTTTTGAATGCTGGCGGTGCTTTCACTCTAGTGGTAGCATGAGACAGAGTCTACAACCCACACAAGTGGCTCAGGTAGTGCAGCTCATCCAGGATGACACATCAATGCGAGCTGTGGCAAGAAGGTTTGCTGTGTCTGTCAGCGTAGTGTCCAGAGCATGGAGGCACTACCAGGAGACAGGCCAGTACATCAGGAGACATGGAGGATGCCGTAGGAGGGCAACAACCCAGCAGCAGGACCGTTACCTACGCCTTTGTGCAAGGAGGAGCAGGAGGAGCACTGCCAGAGCCCTGCAAAATGACCTCCAGCAGGCCACAAATGTGTATGTGTCTGCTCAAAAGGTCAGAAACAGACTCCATGAGGGTGGTATGAGGGCCCGACGTCCACAGGTGGGGGTTGTGCTTACAGCCCAACACCGTGCAGGACATTTGGCATTTGCCAGAGAGCACCAAGATTGGCGAATTTGCCACTGGCGCCCTGTGCTCTTCACAGATGAAAGCAGGTTCACACTGAGCACATGTGACAGACGTGACAAAGTCTGGAGACGCCGTGGAGAATGTTCTGCTGCCTGCAACATCATCCACAACATGACCGGTTTGGCGGTGGGTCAGTCATGGTGTGGGGTGGCATTTCTTTTGGGGGCCGCACAGCCCTCCATGTGCTCGCCAGAGGTAGCCTGACTGCCATTAGGTACCGAGATGAGATCCTCAGACCCCTTGTGAGACCATATGCTGGTGCGGTTGGCCCTGGGTTCCTCCTAATGCAAGACAATGCTAGACCTCATGTGGCTGGAGTGTGTCAGCAGTTCCTGCAAGAGGAAGGCATTGATGCTATGGACTGGCCCACCCGTTCCCCAGACCTGAATCCAATTGAGCACATCTGGGACATCATGTCTCGCTCCATCCACCAACGCCACGTTGCACCACAGACTGTCCAGGAGTTGGCGGATGCTTTAGTCCAGGTCTGGGAGGAGATCCCTCAGGAAAACATCCGCCACCTCATCAGGAGCATGCCCAGGCGTTGTAGGGAGGTCATACAGGCACGTGGAAGCCACACACACTACTGAGCCTCATTTTGACTTGTTTTAAGGACATTACATCAAAGTTGGATCAGCCTGTAGTGTGGTTTTCCACTTTAATTTTGAGTGTGACTCCAAATCCAGACCTCCATGGGTTGATAAATTTGATTTCCATTGATCATTTTTGTGTGATTTTGTTGTCAGCACATTCAACTATGTAAAGAAAAACGTATTTAATAAGAATATTTCATTAATTCAGATCTAGGATGTGTTATTTTAGTGTTCCCTTTATTTTTTTGAGCAGTGTATATAGGTACTGACCTGCTTTGAGCAGAATGATCTGGTCATTCTGACACAGGTCCATGAAGCCTGTAATGCGTTTGGCAAACTCCACCACGTATTGGATGGAATTGGTGATGTGGTGGGCACATTGCTGCCACACAGACTCTGCAGACTGCGAGAAAGAGAGAAATAATAATTTAATACGACGATAATGCAATATTATACTATGTATTGTGATGGTGAGTGCAATGTGTGTGAGTGTGTGTATTCACCTCGCACTGGAAGTTGCGAGTCTCCTCAGGTGAGTACTGCATCCGATTGTATGTCAGCCTCTTCAGTTCGTCAGAGCTGTACTGACTCGTCTCCAAGTGGGACTTGACCACACTCTGGGTGATACGCTCTGAAACAACACAGGCACATTTATGAATACAAGACCACTACAGACAACATGTTTACTTGATACTGGGAAACTTTGTTGGTTATGTTAGTTATAGCAATAGTAATAGATTTCTTACCTATATCCATAAGAGTGCAGTCATCAGGCAGTGTCTCTAGCAGTGTGGCGTGCGTGTGTGCCAGGAGCACGTGTGTGTGCGACAACATCTGGTACTCGTGTTTGATCCCATTGGCGTCGGTGACATCCAGTAGATTTTGCTGGGGAGAATTCTGATTGGATGAAATGGGCGAGGATGATGATGGTGATGAAGAATTGGAGGTGTTCCCAGTGCTTCCGCCGTGGTCTTCTTGCAGGTCCAGGCTGCAGTACTCGTGGGCCTCCTGTGGGGTCAAGGGGAGGTCAAACAGTTTGGGGAGCGCTGCGATGTCATCCAGGTCACTCAGGGTGGAGCTGGATCCCCCGCTGCTGTAGGAGCGACTGAGCTCCCCGTGCCTGTCCCCCTTGCTTTCTCCCCCAGCCACGTCTTCCCTGGACAGTGGCAGACCCTGGTTCAGACACTCCTGGTTCTTCTGGTGCTTCTGGACCTCAGCGTACAGGCTGTCGCGCTGCTTCTTAGACATACGGCCAAACTTCACCGCTGGACGGAGACAAGCGATGGGGAAGAATATAAGTTCATGTCTGTGTGGATTGGAAATAACTGTTGTATAATGCTGTCATGAGTTATCCTCTGGGTTAGAATACTTGCACGTGTGTGTGTGTGAGTTAGAGAGACTCACCGTCCCGGCTCATGCCTAACACCAGACACTTCTGCAGTCTGCAATGTTGGCAGCGGTTGCGGCTGGTTCGGTCAATAAGACAGTTCCTCTGGCGGGAACAAGAGTACATGGCATTGTTCTGCTGGCTGCGGCGGAAGAACCCCTACACAAAGAAACACAATGGAATGAGTCAAATGATTACATAATGTATATAATTCCAGCATCGTAAACCTAGATGTTATAGCATGGATGTATTACATCACTGATGACAACAAAGGATATTTTATATTGTAGCTTGTCTTGGTTTTACATTGTTAAGACAGTCAGTCTCCCATTACCTATTTTGTGACATGGTGAAGTGGAAATACTCTAGTACTAGCTCACCTTGCAGCCTTCACAGGTAATAACTCCATAGTGGATTCCTGAGGACTTGTCCCCACAGATCTTGCAGGGTATTACTTCTATTTGAGCTGCAGAGACACACAGAGAGAGAGAGAGAGAGAGAGAGAGAGTACATATTGAAAAAAGTGAGTTATCAAACCTGTATCAAAACCTAATGAGAATGCAGAAAAATAATAATTTCCTGACAAGTCTACAGCTAGTAGATCTCAAAATAAGGACAGGAAATTCGACTGATACAGCCTACACACACACTCCTCTCACTATTGAATAACACCCCCGCTGAGGCCAATCTCTCTTGGGGCACGGCCAAGAAGAGTTTGTATCAAAACCAGATGTGATTGCATAAGGTGTTGCAAACGTTCACACATACATTATAGACACTCTGCAAGACTAGCATTGGCTTCGAGTCAGAGGAATATTGGCGTTTGCAACCGGTTAACAGGTTTCCACCTGGCATGTGGCTATGGTTAGCACAGTGTGAAGGAAGAGTTGGTGAAAGTGTAAGGCAGGCTGTCAGTTTGGCTCTGCCTTGCATGCTCTCAGTGTAGCAACAGCAGACAAAGGCATTCAAATGGGAAAATATTGACTTGAAATCATGGTGCATCTACTGTAGGTAACTGCCAAAATAAAGGAAACACGAGAGTAAATGGGGAATACAAAGTATATTGAAAGGTGTTTCCATGCAGGTGTGGTTCCTGAGTTAATATAGAAATTAACATCTCTTCATGCTAAGGGTCATGAATAAAAATGCAGAGTTGCCCGTTATTTTGGCTACCATGGCTAGAAGAAGAGATCTCAGTGACTTTGAAAGAGGGGTTTTAAAGGGGCATAGGTGGTTTAAAGGGTATATGTGTGTCTCAATCACCATATATGAACCCAAGGGGTGCCTGAGACAGCGTTTTCTACCACTATCAACAAAACACAAAATTATCACAATTCTCATGGGGAAATGGTGTTGCGTTCCTCCAATAGAGTTTCAGAAACTTGTAGAATCTATGCCAAGGCGCATTGAAGCTGTTCTAGCTGCTTGTGGTGGCCCAACGCCATATTAAGACATTTATTGTTGGTGTTACGGAGTAAGTTTAACCTCGCTTCTCATTCGTCGCCAAACCCACTGGCTCCTGGTCATCTATAAGTCATTGCTAGGTAAAGCCCCGCCTTATCTCAGCTCACTGGTCACCATAGCAGCAGCCACCCATAGCACGTGCTCCAGCAGTCACCCCCAAAGCCAATTACTGCTTTGGCCGCCTTTCCTTCCCGTTCTCTGCTGCCAATGACTGGAACGAACTGCAAAAATAACTGAAGCTAGAGACCCATATCTCCCTCACTAACTTTAAGCACCAGCTGTCAGAGCAGATCACAGATCACTGCACATAGCCCATCTGTAAATAGCCCATCCAACTACCTCATCCCCATACTGCTATTAATTTATTTAGCTCCTTTGGACCCCAGTATCTCTACTTGCACATTCATCTTCTGCACATCTATCACTCCAGTGTTTAATTGCTATATTGTAATTATTTTGCCACTATGGCCTATTTATTACATTTACATTTAAGTCATTTAGCAGACGCTCTTATTTATTGCCTTACCTCCCTTATCCTACCTCATTTGCACACACTGTATATATACTTTTTCTATTGTATTATAGACTGTATTCAATTCCATTGTTTATTCCATGTGTAACTTTGTGTTGTTGTTTGTGTCGCACTGCTTTGCTTTATATTGGCCATGTCGCAGTTGTAAATGAGAACTTGTTCTCAACTAGCCTACCTGGTAAAATAAAGGTGAAAAAATAAGTTAACAAGCACAGTAATTGCTTATCTTAAATCTGCTTAAGGTCAAAATCGAAGTAAGCATACACCAATTAAAACACCTGGTTTCCTGAACAATCTTTTGAATTATTAGGACATGTAAACGCCTTAAACCGGCATTCCAGCGGTGGATTTGATCTGCGTACGTGCCAGCACCAGCCAAGCGAGCCTCCCTCATTATCGTGAATGGACTGAGTTCGGAACTGAACGTATGCGTCTTAAAGGGCGTTTTCACAGACAAACTGTACATGTCCCAGCTCAGAATCAAATACGCTTCCCAAAAATAACATGGTCGCTGTAGTAGAACCTTTATTTTCATTGCCGATTTTCTGCATTTATCGGGTAGCCTGATTTCAGATGTGTCCATGTAAACAGGATTATTAGAGAAATCCTTCTTCTTGCAAAGCATGTAAACGTTTTAATTGAACTATTATATTAATCTGACTATATGCAATAATCGTATTATTGTGTGCATGTAACTGGACTCACTGTTTCCTTTATTTTGGCAGTTACCTGTATGTGCCACATTTCATACAAATACAGTTGCACCCCAGACAAATTGGAGTTGTACTATTCTCTTTGCTGGATCAAAGTAAACAGTGCAATAAAAGGAGCGGGCGGATGATTTGACTGAAATGTTTTGCACCTGAACTTGGCTGAGTGTCTCTAAAGTTGTCTCTCTGACTGTGGACCCAGTGAAGTGAAAGAGACAGAAATAGACAGAGTCATGTGTCAGAAACCTCAGTCCCCTCAAACACACTCTCCCACTCTCTCCCTTCACATACACGGGGCCCATATGATATGAGAGGCTAAAATGGAGGGCAGTACGTGAAGAAGAAAAACATGTTTCCTTTTAAAGACTGAGCCGGTCAGCTGTATTAGTTCACCACAACCACAGAACTAAACAGAGACAAAAACAACTAACTTATGAATGTGACATGCTGACATTACTCAATCTGTCAGTCTATTTTATATAAAGAGAGAACAAATGTGTGTTATTCATAAAGCTTGGGCTCTTTAGTCTTCCAAGAGGCAGACATAAGGAAAATCACTTTACACTGTAATTGAATGCATTATTATTGTGGCATCGCATGTAGGAAAATGTCCATTTAAATGTGTTTTTTAAACTGGGAAATTCTGCTGTCCTCTCTAAGTAATAACTCAAATACACAGAGCGACTGAGGCAGCTGCAGGCATGCAATGGAAAAAAGTGGCTCCTTCTCCCCCCCCCCCCACTCTCTTTTCTCTCCAAACCCCTGCTCGCTCCCCCTCCCTTTCCTCTCGATTATATAACTCTCATCTGCAAGCATTCCGCGAACACACTCATTCAGGGAGGTCACTCTAGCAACGCAACCGCCCTGCCTACTCTGTCGCTACAGCTCCCATTGGCTGAGGAGCGGGCAGGGCCTGTCTGGGGTTGGTTGTATGGGATATCACTTAGGCGCGGTTGCCTGCCAAACTATTCTGTCCCACTGACACACTTTCTCTGTGTAGCGGACAATTATGGATGAAGATCGTCATGAAAATATATTAACAGTCGTACGTTTTTTTTTGTGTTTGGTAAGAACAGCTGACTGAAGAAGACAGGATGGCCGGGCATCCGTGCGGTTGAGTCCGTTTCTGTTGTAACATGGACTCTACAACGTCATTAAACTTTGTTGCTCCTTAATGAAACAAGAAAAGTATTATAGCAAACGAGGCTATGGCTGCCTAGGAACGCCCCCTGCAGCAGCACATGCAGTCAGGAGAGGAAAAGAGGAGAAAATGTACTTCTTTAAGTACAAAATTAAACTAACTTTGCTACTTGAACGGTTATTAAGGTGACCGCATCATTTGGCTAACCAATAACTGTCATCCTAAATTCCATGACCGCCACAGCCCTAGGTCCAGCAGTACCATGTCTGCTATCTGACTACTCTCGCTGACATGGAGCTTCTGCTTCAAGTATTGATATTCTTGTCCCCAGCTTGAGGGAAGGCAGCGGCCAGAATAACACACAGCAAATGTGTGATCGGAATTTTAACTCCCAGTGTTAAATTGAACACTTTTAGTAATTATATGTGACCCAGTCTTGATAAACTAACACACCAAGAGTGTTGGGTCCCTAATGCCATGGGTGTTGCAAATTCCAACTTAAACTGACTTTTTATTAGAGCTGATGCCATTACACTTTCTCAGTGTTAGGGAATTAACACCTGTGGTGTTACATTAACACTGTTTTCTGGGTGTTGTTTTAACACTGTAGGGTGCCTTATTTTCATATTTATTTCCCAGGGTGTCTTTTGAGTGAATTTGAGAGGTACCAGTACCATCCATGACTGTTTGCTAGTGACAGAGACATGGTTGTTGCATTCAATGACTTTAAGTTCTGTAGCCTTTACCAATTGAGTGACTAAGATAATATAAATATTTAATTATTTATGACAATAGAACACTTTAGTTTTTTAACATTGTTTTTTACAATAACACATTTCGACAGCCTAGTATTACCCTAACACACTGGTCAAAACCTCCTGGTTTGCAGGTCATATCAACAAGTCATATAATGCTGGCTTGCAAAGTGTTATATAGTTCCTGTTGGAATCCAGCCAGAGTTAGGATATCCAACAATTGGAACTTTTAATCACCCGCAATCTGAAGTTAGAATGACTGCCAAGGTAGGGAAGATCAATAAATGAGACTACCTAAACCATCTAAACTGGCAGAACCATCTCAATAACAGGTGAAATAAGTCCAATAATTTACTGATTGGATTAGTTTAGGAAAAATGTATGTTATTTATCTTTGTGTAGTATAAAATCAATTAATCCACCAATGTGCATGCAGAATCATAGATATTAAAACAAACTATCCTAAAAAGCAACCTGCAACAAAACATCCTGGGAAACACGATAATTAGGCCCCTCCCATGTCTTTTTCAGTCGAGTAACACCACCAACTGATTAACACTTGATTTATTCACCGCAGGTGGCGTCAATTTAAATCCCACTGGTGTTAACCCCACTAGAATCAACACTCAGATGTAACTCACAATACTTTTTTTTATTTACCTTAACACCGAGATTTTAACACCCACAAATTTGCTATGCACAGACCCCCATTTCGTGACATCATCATTCAGTTCTGCAGTTGACTCCTGACCTGGGCTTCCACACCAATCCCTCCAATCCCCTTTAACCTCTGACCTATCCTCCTGGAGAGCAACCACAACATAGTAAAATGTAACTGAACTAGTTACATAACAAAGAAAGGCACCCAAACCAGGTATCTCGCAAACAATCAAATCAAATTGTATTAGTCAGATGCGCCGAATAGAACAGGTGTAGTAGACCTTATAGTGAGCCCCTAACCAACAGTGCAGTTTCAAAAAAATACGGATAGAATAAGAGATAAAAGTAACAAGCAATTAAAGAGCAGTAGTAAAAAATAACAATGTATACAAGGGGGGCCGGTACAGAGTCAATGTGCGGGGGCACCGGTTAGTTGAGGTAATATGTACAGTTGAAGTCGGAAGTCTACATACACCTTAGCCAAATACATTTAAACTCAGTTTTTCACAATTCCTGACATTTAATCGTAGTACAAATTCCCTGTCTAGGTCAGTTCGGATTAACACTTTATTTTAGGAATGTGAAATGTCATAATAATAGTAGAGAGAATTATTTATTTCAGCTTTTATTTCTTTCATCACATTCCCAGTGGGTCAGAAGTTTACATACACTCATTTAGTATTCGGTACCATTGCCTTTAAATTGTTGGGTCAAATGTTTCAGGTAGCCTTCCACAAGCTTCACACAATAAGTTGGGTGAATTTTGGCCCTTTCCTCCTGACAGAGCTGGTGTAACCGAGTCAGGTTTGTAGGCCTCCTTGCTCGCACACGCTTTTTCAGTTCTGCCCACAAATTTTCTATAGGATTGAGGTCTGGGCTTTGTGATGGCCACTCCAATACCTTGACTTTGTTGTCCTTAAGACCATTTTGCTTCAATATATGCACATAATTTTCATTCCTCATGACGCCATCTATTTTGTGAAGTGCACCAGTCCCTCCTGCAGCAAAGCACCCCCACAACATGATGCTGCCACCCCCATGCTTCACAGTTGGGATGGTGTTCTTCGGCTTACAAGCCTCCCCCTTTTCCTCCAAACATAACAATGGTCATTATGGCCAAGCAATTCTATTTCTGTTTCATCAGACCAGAGGACATTTCTCCAAAAAGTACAATCTTTGTCCCCATGTGCAGTTGCAAACCGTAGTCTGGATTTTATTATGGAGGTTTTAGAGCAGTGGCTTCTTCCTTGCTGAGCGGCCTTTCAGGTTATGTTGATATATGACTTGTTTTACTGTTGATATAGATACTTTTGTACCTGTTTCCTCCAGCATCTTCACAATGTCCTTTGCTCTTGTTCTGGGATTGATTTGCACTTTTCACACCAAAGTTCGTTCATCTCTAGGAGACAGAATGTGCCTCCTTCCTGAGCGGTATGATGGCTGCGTGGTCCCATGGTGTTTATAGTTGCGTACTATTGTTTGTACAGATGAACGTGGTACCTTCAGGCATTTGGAAATTGCTCCCAAGGATGAACCAGACTTGTAGAGGTCTACAGTTTTTTAAGACTCCAGTCTTATGGCTTAGGGGTAGAAGCAGAAGCTGTTCAGAAGCTATTTGGACCTAGACTTGGTGCTGCTTGCCGTGCGTTAGCAGAGAGAACAGTCTATGACTAGGGCGGCTGGAGTCTTTGACAATTTTTAGCGCTTTCCTCTGACATGCCTGGTGTAGGTCCTGGATGGCAGGAAGCTTGGCCCCAGTGATGTACTGGGCCGTTCGCACAACCCTCTGTAGTGCCTTGTGGTCAGAGGCCGAGCAGTTGACATACCAGGCAGTGATACAACCAGTGCAGCTGTAGAACCTTTTGAGGATCTGAGGACCCATGACAAAACTTTTCAGTCTCTTGAGGGGAAATAGGTTTTGTCGTACTAAAAAGGGAATAAAACTAGCTACCTCTGTCTGTTTATCAGTCACAGCCTAAGCACGTAACTGTGTTCTCTACTAGAGGCTAGTTCAATAGCTTTATGGCTCTGGTCTCTAACCCTTCTCCTTTCTTGGAATCTAACATGGAACATGTGGGGGTCATTTTATTGTGTCAGTTAGTCAGTGTGTCAAGCTGTCAGTGGGCCAGTAAACTCAGATGTATTGGATGCCCTTTACCCAACCAGCCTTCTGGAACAGGACTCCAACCACTTTTTCTAGGCTGACATAACATGGCACATATCGGCAGTTGTTGCCACATACAAGGCCCCTCTAGTCACCTTAGGTGATTGTTGTCTGATTGTTGTCTGTTGTTTCCGACAAGGTGAAGGACATAGTGTAAAAGTTCATTTCCCAACTGAGGTCATTTTCCCATTATGAACGTTTCGCTTTGTAGCTCACAGAGTTGCTTACGGGCAATCTGGTGAAGCGAGATCACCATGATGATGATGATAATAATAATAAAGTACAGTGAGTATGTCTTTGTACTCAAATGGCTCTACCCTCCCACTTACAAAACAAACGCTTATTTCCACTTTGGCTGTGAAATAAGTATTTGCATTTCATTGTCTTGACATGGAATGCAAATATAACTATATATATATATATATATATGCGTATTCTGAGGTGTGAAATCCATGTGTTAGTGATAGCTTTTAAAGACGTGTCAAAGAGTTAGCGTATACATTTCGATATCCTACCAGATGTAGAACCACAGGCCAAAACAATCTCCCTCCCTCCCCAAGCAGATTAGGAACAGAGTAGCCTCTGTGCCAAAAACCCTCATTCCAAACAAACACTAAATACTGTAATTCAACAATATAAATATATATATATGCTTTATACGCTACAATAGCAATATGTTTATCAGTCTTACAATGTATTGTTACATTATTGTGACGACAACAACAGACAGTAGGCTAGTCTATCTTGTAATTGTAACAAGCCTTGTATGCCTTTTGATTGCAGTAACGTTGCAATTTTAGAGGCAACATCATGAGAAGATAGGCAGCAACAAAAGTAGCAGTAGCATTGCAGTAAGTATGAACCTTTTTATCATCATCTTTCTGTTCGTTGATTTTGTCAACCATATCAACTACTACATCCATTCCAGGAGCTAAAGAAAATGTATCTATAGCCTGCTGCCTGAGTTCAACTTCGCTGCATTCGAGATGCCCCAGGCAAGGCTCTTGCAACCAACCGTTTTCGTCCTTTGCTGATCCTTCCCTCTGTCTAAGCCACTCCCTCCTCTCTCTCGCCCCCGCCCTCCTGAATGCCGTATTCGCTCGGTGACATAGGTCACGTTCTCCTGCTCAGACGTTGAATACGTCAACCAAATGTTGTGTCACGTCGACATGTTCCTTTGCCCGTTTCTGACATGTCAGATCTTACAACACCTAGATATGTATTTTTAGTATCAGCTAACCACATTAGGGATGATTATTTTACATAATTTCACAATTCAAGTAATATCATAACATTTTTCCAGATATCTGCATGATCATACTTGTATTGATTTATTTTTAAACTTTGTTTAAACTTGCTGCGCAACCTGTGCGACTCAGGAGAAAGAGTGCGCTCTACAGCAGAGCGGGTATGGGCCGGTGGTGTGTGACATAGGAGGAAGAGAGACAAAAAGTCATCACTGACTGGCGCTAGTTAGATAGACAAATTTGTAAATGCTATAGGTTATCATCCCATCTGGTAGTGCCTGTCTTTACTGCATCAAATCGATGTAAAGAAGCTAGCTAAGATGGCTAGATGATAGCTTGCCAAGATGGCTAGATGATAGCCTACCTGTCGTTTGCTCATTGTAGCCTACACCTTCTCATTTAGCTAATTGAATTATGTAATTTGAATTCCATTTTTCATTGAATAAAGATATCTTACTTCACGTTGCTACACATGGAACATCTGACTGTAGTGCCAACAACAGGCTACACGCGTGACATGTACGGTCTTTTCGGGCGACGCACGTCAAAAACCGACATTCAAACGTTTGTTTTATTAAATTAATATTTTCTAATGTCATGGTATATCCTTCTGTGTAGCAATGTCGCATATATATTCGAATACTAACGTCAGTTCGGATATTTGAATAACCGTGCCCATCCCTAAACCACATCATCATTACGTGGCACGCAACCAGAACCATTGATTGATGCAAGCAACACATAAGCAGGGGAACGCGACCAATTAGGTCAGTGGAACAGCCAACATTCTCTCCCTCCACACAGTCGGCCATGCTGGCACCACCATCACAACAACATGCCGAAATCAATTCATTTTAGATTAATTAACCCACTGAACACCACACATGAACAATATTACACACTGAGTGTACACAATATTAGGAACACTTCCTAATATTGATTTGCACCCACTTTTGCCCTCAGAACAGCCTTAATTCGTCGGGTCATGGACTACAAGGTGTCGAAAGTGTTCCACAGGGATGCTGGCCCATGTTGACTCCACTGCTTCCCACAGTTTTGTCAAGTTGGCTGGATGTCCTTTGGGTGGTGGACCATTCTTGACACACACAGAAAACTGTTGAACGTGAAAAACCCAGCAGTGTTGCAGTTCTTGACACACTCAAACCAGTGCGCTTGGCACATAGAAAGGCACTTAATTATTGTCTTGCCCATTCACCCTCTGAATGGCACAAATACACAATCCATGTCTCAATTGTCTCAAGGCTTAAAAATCCTTCTTTAACCTGTCTCCTCCCCTTCATCTACACTGATTGAAGTGGATTTAACAGGAGATATCATAGCTTCATCTGGTCAGTCTGTCATGGAAAGTGCAGGTGTGCCTAAGGTTTTGAACACTCAGTGCAATTCTGGATTCATTAACATGGATTTATAGCACCGTTTGTGCTCAGGATGGCTAATATTCTGGCAAAGATATTAAAATAAAATGCCATAAATATGCCAGTATGATTTACAAATGTAATTGTTTGATTTATAGCCAACTAATTTTAGTCCTGCTATTCCAATTGAATAATGTTTTGATCACGTGTAGCCTATTTTAGAACCTGTAGTGCACATTTTTACCAGTGTGCACCTCCTATCGACTCGTTGCATCACCCAATATGGATCCCCAGGCACATTTTACAGACAGAGTCCCAGGTGGAATCAACCTGATTATTATGACATTAATGCAAAAAGTCAAATCATAGGCTTTTAAAACAAAACACATAGGCTACAACCATATGGTCTCAATCCGGAATTAAATGCAACATTGTTCAAATATTGAACCAAAACATTTTATGATGAATATAAGCATTTTCACTAGTTCTCTGTCAGACAGAAAAACTCTCTCCAGTCTATACACTAACAGCCAGGACGCCCATTCACAGCGGCAGTGGCGCACCTGGCAAAACTAGCCAGATAAACCAGTCAGGCACAACAGCATGAGATTAGCATCATACGCACTTCGAAAAGAAAGCAGTTACACTGTTAATTACACAGTTTGGCCTACAGTAACTTACATTTTAAAATAGTTTTATACATTGTTTCATATTGAAATGACCATCGTATACTTTGCAATGTCACATATATATACTATGTTTATTAACAATAGTATATGTGACATAGTAAGGTATACGATGGCCATTTGAATATGAATGACAGCCTAATAATAAATGTACCTCTCATGTTGAATATTATCGTTTCTGGATCAATGAATTGGACTTCATGTGGTGTGTAACAGAATAAAAATATATGTCCAACTGTTGAAAGACAAGCATTTGCTGGCACGTAAAATAAAACGTATTTAGCCTGACGAACTAGATTTTTTAAATATATATATATTAAACAAGGCAACAATCCGCGAGTGTTTCCTTATCGTTCGACAAAGTCTTGCAATGGTGAATCAAATACAAAGCAAATCGACTGTTCAAGTTGAATTGTGTCCTGTTTGTCTCGATGCACTATTTCGATAACTTTTTACAAAATGCTCCCACGGTGGTTTAGCTTGCAAGCAAGGTCCCAAATACTCTACCTCCCCTTTTTCGTTCGGACTGCCTTTCACTCTGTCTACCCTGCTAACCTACTTTTCGACGCGTGGACTGGACTCTCATATGATCTCACACTCCAGATAGCTCCTCTTCGCGGCCGCGCGTACGCGGGATCGAGTTTTAAGGAAAATCAGATCTACTGGCAATAACAAACAACAATTAACGCTTTAACTCTCATTTAGAGTAACGTGGGTTTTAAAATATCGTTTTTTTGGGGTAGTTTTTCACAAATCAAGATTTTTTGCAAGGCATGGACATAACACTATGGGCTATTGCACCCTTTTTCTAATGCACTTTGTGTTGAGGTGGATTAGGCCATATCGAAGAACAATGGGCATTATGATAATAAAAACTCAGAGCTTTGTGTTGCAATGATTACTAATGATTACTACGGATTTATGCCATTCACAGGGAAGTTCTCCTGTGTGAGAGCTGTTTGGGGGTTGTGCTTTGTCATGCAAGGCTCTGGCAGTTTAGTTATGAAACCGGGAGAAGGCAGATTGCGCAATAGGTTTGTGGAGCCCGAAGCCACACACCACTCAATATCGTCATATCTTGTTATTGATACCATGTCTTGTTTTGATGTGTTTTGACTGTCATGTCTATGCTAGTATAGCAAAAATGTACTAGCTATCTAACCATTAACTGTAACGATATATTTGAGAGACAACAAGTGCTCATTGTGCAAATGTATTTATGTTTTCAATAAACATTTGGAGAGGAAATATAGTTTACATGTTGTCAACAATCTAAGCCAACCCCATCTGTTTTTCTCCATAGCTGAGCATGGGTTAGTTTTGTTGCTAAACAACCAACCTGTCTATGCCTCATCTGTCTTCCTTCTCCTTTTAATTTATTTAAATGACTGCTAATACATAATTATAGTATAATCATAAATCTCTCTTTGCTTTCTCTCATCTGTATCCTTTCTCTCTATCCTCCCTCTCTCATGTCCCTCTTCCATAGCCACTCTGTTTTCTGTCTCCCTTGACAACCGGGGTGACACTCTGACCTGAAGACTTACATAACTACAGAACAGGCTAGTGGGGAGAGGATGGAGGGAGAAAGGGAGGGAAAGAGGGAGGGAAGGAGGGAGGACTCCAACATAGCTGGGAGACATGCATGCAAATATGTTACTCTAGTCTGTTGACAAGGAGAGCGAGAGAGAAAAAACCCTGTATACCCTAATTGACAAACAAACAAACCAAAACAAAGTCTTCTCATGCTTTGTTGATTTAAAAAAAGCTTTTGACTCAATTTGGCATGCGGGTCATCTATACAAAATTGATGGAAAGTGGTGTTAGTGGAAAAACATACTGCATTATAAAATCAATGTACACAAACAACAAGTGTGTGGTGAGGATTGGCAAAAAAAACACACACATTTCTTTCCACAGGGCCGGAGGGGGGGGGGGCAGACAGGGAGGGGCAGATAGGGATGCATCTAAAGCCTCACCCCTTTTCAACATATCTGTAAACGAATTGGCAAGGGCAGTAGAACAGCCTGCAGCACCAGGTCTCACCCTACTAGAATCTGAAATAAAATGTCTACTGTTTGCTGATCTGGTGCTTCTGTCCTCAACCAAAGTGGGCCTACAGCAGCACCTTAATCTTCTGCACAGTCTGTCAGACCTGGGCCCTGCTGGACAATAAGTAAGACAGTAAGTAAAAAATAATGATGTTCCAAAAAAGGTTGCCAGGACCACAAATACAAATTCCATCGAGACACCGTTGCCCTAGAGCACACAAAAAACATCAGCGCCACAGGTAACTTCCATAAAGCTGTGAACGATCAGAGAGAAAAGGCAAGAAGGGCCGTCTATGTCATTCAAAATAACATAAAATTCAACATACCAATTAGGATCTGGATAAAAATACTTGAATCAGTTATAGAACCCATTGCCCTTTATGGTTGTGAGGTCTGGGGTCTGCTCACCAACCAAGAATTCACAAAACGGGACAAACACCAAATTAAGACTCTGCATGCATAATTCTGCAAAAATGTCCTCTGTGTACAACGTAAAACACCAAACAATGCATGCAGAGCAGAATTAGGCCGATACTCGCTAATTATCCAAATCTAGAAAAGAGATATTAAATTCGACAACCACCTAAAAGGATTCCCAAAATTCACAAACTTTTCATAACAAAGCCATCACCTACAAAGAAATTAACCTAGAAAAGAGCCCCCTATGCAAGCTGGTCCTGGGGCTCTGTTCACAAACACAAACGGACCCCGCAGAGCCCCAGGACAGCAACACAATTAGACCCAACCAAATCATGACAAAACAAAAAGATAATTACTTGACATGTTGGAAAGAATTTACAAAAAAAACAGAGCAAACTAGAATGCTACTTGGCCCTAAACAGAGAGCACACAGTGGCAGAATACCTGACCACTGTGACTGACCAAAAATGAAGGAAATCTTTGACTATGTATAGACTCAGTGAGCATAGCTTTGCTATTGAGAAAGGCCACCGAAGGCAGATCTGGCTCTCAAGAGAAGACAGGCTATGTGCACACTGCCCATAAAATGAGGTGGAAACTGAGCTGTACTTCCTAACCTCCTGCCAAATGTATGACCATTTTAGAGACACATATTTACCTCAAATTACACAGACCCACAAAGAATTTGAAAGCAAATCAAATTTTGATAAACTCCTATATATATTGGGTGAAATACCACCGTGCGCAATCACAGCAGTAAGATTTGTGACCTGTTGCCACAAGAAAAGGGAAACCAGTGAAGAATAAACACCATTTTAAATACAACCTATATTTATGTTTATTTATTTTCCCTTTTGAACTTTAATTATTTGCATATCATTACACTGTATATAGACATAATATGACATTTGAAATATCTTTATTATTTTGGAACTTTTGTGAGTGAATGCTTACTGTACATTTTTATTGTTTATTTCACTTTGTTTATTATCTATTTCACTTGCTTTGGCAAGATAAACATGTTTCCCATGCAAATAAAGTGCCTTAAATGTAATTTAATTGAAATACACAGAGAAAAAATGCAAAGAGAGCGAAAAGAGAGAAAGAGAGAGAAGGACAGAAAGAGAGAGAGAGAGAGGGCAGGAGTGTTGTTTTGAAGGTTGTCAGCAGCTGCGAAACAAGCCAAACAGAACAGATGGAGATGTATTTGGCAGACAGACAGAGCGACAGACGGACTGACAGACAGCCACAGGGAAAACAAAGATTACATACATGGATAAGTGATGCGTAGCTAGATACTGTATAGAGAAAGAAAAGAGAGAGATTGATCAGTTTAAATCAGGAATGAAATCTTGCGTTGACAATGGCCTATCAGGACTAGGACTGGTGACTACTATTTCCACAGAGAATATGTCAGGATCCTGTCGTCCATGGGGGTATAATCCCTCTCCCACTTCTCTCTCATTCTGTAATCCCTCTTTCAGAGCCCCTCTAATCCTTCGCTCCCTCCCTCTGCTGTGGGGATGTAATCTGGCCCGGGTAAAACTCGTTGTGCCACTAGGTCAGTGTGTCAGCTAGCACAGAAAACAATTTCCTCTCGTTCATCAACCTGCTCTACTCCTACTTCTCTTCTTCCCGGTGGAATGTATTCATGGATGCCAAGGGAAACCATGCTTCCACAAAAAATTGACCATTAAAAAAATATTTATATACTTATATTTCCTTCAATTTGCAAGATGCTGAATATACAGTTGAAGTCGGAAGTTTACATACTCCTTAGCCAAATACATTTAAACTCAGTTTTTCACAATTTCTGACATTTAATCCTAGTAAAAATTCCCTGTTTTAGGTCAGTTAGGATCACAAATTAATTTTAAGAATGTGAAATGCCAGAGTAATAGTAGAGAGAATGATTTATTTATGCTTCTGTTTCTTTCATCACATTCCCAGTGGGTCAGAAGTTTACATACACTCAGTTAGTATTTGGTAGCATTGCCTTTAAATGGTTTAACTTGGGTCAAACATTTTGGGTAGCCTTCCACAGGTTTCCCACAATAAGTTGGGTGAATTTTGGCCCATTCCTCCTGACAGAGCTGGTGTAACTGAGTCAGGTTTGTAGGCCTCCTTGCTCGCACACGCTTTTTCAGTTCTGCCCACAAATTTTCTATAGGATTGAGGTCAGGGCTTTGTGATGGCCACTCCAATACCTTGACTTTGTTGTCCTTAAGCCATTTTGCCACAACTTTGGAAGTATGCTTGGGGTCATTGTCCATTTGGAAGACCCATTTGCAACCACGCTTTAACTTGCTGACTGATGTCTTGAGATGTTGCTTCAATATATCCACATAATTGTCCTTCCTCATGATGCCATCTATTTTGTGAAGTGCACCAGTCCCTCCTGCTAAGCACCCCCACAACATGATGCTACCACCCCCATGCTTCACGCTTGGGATGGTGTTCTTCGGCTTGCAAGTCTCGCCTTTTTCCTCCAAACATAATGAAGGTTATTATGGCCAAGCAGTTCTTTTTCTGTTTCATCAGACCAGAGGACATTTCTCCAAAAAGTGCAATCTTTGTCCCCATGTGCAGTTGCAAACCGTAGTCTGGCTTTTTATGGCAGTTTTGGAGCAGTGGTTTCTTCCTTGCTGAGCGGCCTTTCAGGTTATGTTGATATAGGACTCGTTTTACAGTGGACATAGATACTTTTGTACCTGTTTCCTCCAGCATCTTCACAATGTCCTTTGCTGTTGTTCTGGGATTGATTTGCACTTTTCGCACCAAAGTACGTTCATCTCTAGGAGACAGAACGCGTCTCCTTCCTGAGCTGCATGGTCCCATGGTGTTTATACTTGCGTACTATTGTTTGTACAGATGAACGTGGTACCTTCAGACGTTTGGAAATTGCTCCCAAGGATGAACCAGACTTGCAGAGGTCTACAATTCTTTTCTGAGGTCTTGGCTGATTTCTTTTGATTTTCCAATGATGTCAAGCAAAGAGGCACTAAGTCTGAAGGTAGACCTTGAAATACATCCACAGGTACACCTCCAATTGACTCAAGCATTGTCAATTAGCCATCAGAAGCTTCTAAAGCCATGACATCCTTTTCGGGAATTTTCCAAGCTGTTTAAAGGCACAGTTAACTTAGCGTATGTAAACTTCGGACCAACTGAAATTGTGATACAGTGAATTATAAGTGAAATAATTTGTCTGTAAACAATTGTTGGAAAAATGACTTGTGTCATGCACAAAGTAGATGTCATAACCAACTTGCCAAAACTAACAAGAAATTGTTTGCTAACAAGAAATTTGCGGAGTGATTCAAAGCGAGTTTTAATTACTCCTATCTAAGTGTATGTAACCTTCCGACTTCAACTGTATCTCACTGGAGAAAGCATCTGAGCGAACAAAGCAGTGCACCCTCTGTAGTATGCTAATGTTAACTAGCTGGCCTTGCGCATCGTTGCCCATGAAAGGAAGTTAGGCTAGCAAGCAAGTATTTTAGCCAGGTAGCCTAAGACAACTAATAATTAAAAGCCAGTGGCTTGTATTCATGGCTGCCAAGGGAAGCCAGGCTTCCCCAAAAAATTTACCAAGAAAAAAACAAAAAGACATACCCCAAAATGACAAAGCAAAAACAGATTTGTTGATTTTCTTTTCAATAAATCCCAGGAAATATCTTATTTACATAAGTATTCAGACCATTTGCTTTGAGACTCAAATTATTTGAGCTCAGGTGCATCCTGTTTCCATTGATCATCCTTGAGATGTTTCCACAACATGACTGGAGTCCACCTGTCGTAAATTCAATTGATTGGACATGATTTGGACAGGCACACACCTGTCTATGCAAGGTCCCACAGTTGACAGTGTATGTCAGCGCAAAAACCAAGCCATGAGGTCGAAGGAATTGTCCGTTGAACTTTGAGACAGGATTGTGTCGGGGGAAGACAGTTTGGATTTGGCTTCAGACCAATCACATCACAAGCCAAACCTCATTATTAACAAAACATTTTTTTAATTGTTGCATCTTGTTGTGTTGTTGTCCTCCAGTGGCTAGCTAGCTAAAATTGAGTCAGAAACCATTTAGGCATTATGAAAGAGGATAGCATTGGCATTTCTCTACAAGTAGGGTGAGTCAACATGTTTTTACTACTTGCACGCAAGCACACGCGCGCGGACGGACAGAAATCAGAACCATGGACAGCCATGTCATATTTAGCTTGAGTTGATTGGACCTTTATTGGTGTCTTTTATTTGTAACTGTATTAGACTAAGCAGAGGTGATTAGAAAATGTTGAAATTTCTTGATCATGCTGCTGTAGGTCATGTAACTGTTTGTTTCATGCAGGTTTGGGTAGGTTATTTTCTAAATGTAATCCGTTACAGTTATTAGTTACCTGTCCAAAATTGTATTCAGTAACATCATTTTGGGATTACCCAAACTCAGTAGCGTCATCTGATTACATTCACTTACTTTTAGATTACTTTCCCCTTAGAGGCATTAGAAGAAGACAAAAATGTATGTTACCAATTGAACAACATCTGTTGCAGGATAAGTCCATGTTAAAGTTTACATGGCTGGTCATATTTGTGTCCCGCCCTGACCTTAGAGAGCCGTTTTATTTCTCTATTTGGTGAGGTCAGGGTGTGATGTGGGGTGGGCATTCTATGTTTTGTATTTCTTTGTGTTTGGCTGAGTGTGGTTCCCAATCAGATAGGTTAGGTTTGTGTTTCGTGGGTGATTGTTTTCTGTTGTGTGTCTGCACCAGCCAGAACTGTTTTCGGTTGTTTCTCTTTGTTATTCCCGTGTTCATTTTAAGAAATATGGACACGTACCACGCTGCACTTTGGTCCTCCTCTTCTCCTTCATATGTCGACCGTTACACTATGTTGTGGGATCTTGTTTTTGTACAGCTCCTTGTAGCTTATGGAACGGTACGTTCATTTGGGTTTCACTTTGTTATTTTGTTGCTGGTTCTCATTTAATAAATATGATGACCACAAATTACGCTGCGCCTTGGTCTCCTTCAAACAACGCACGTTACAATTTGGATGTTAAATTTATCTTTATGGGTTGGTTATGTAGGCTTCTTCTAACCCATCGCTTTCTACTACATATAATAATACGATTACATTTTCTCTTTACATTAATAACCAAGGTATATCATAATTCCAGTCATTCCAATAAATGTTATACCCCTGAGATCTTCAAGAATAGGACTTGGAAATATGGAAGTATAGATTAGCCAAATTGTTTTACCTGAGCATGACCCCAAAACTAAGGACTTGTTAGCCAGCCTTACGCTGCTGTTTATGATTTTGTTGTCATTGAGGACTGATTGGGTGTATGGAATCGAGTTGAAAAATAAATGCTGCACTCATGGAAATGCATGTTTTGAGCACTACTGAAAAGTGCTATTAACATGTGGAAAATGAATGCCATATGCTGCCTTTGCTATAGGCCTATTGTTTACCTTTTTGTTGGTGACACTTTGATATCTTGATAATATGCAGCTGTTTAAAGGGCAAATCCACAGATGAAACAATAACAAAATGGTTGCCTCGCCTCTGTATCGGTAAAAAGCTGAGGGATGGGCCTGGAGAAATGTAACCACTCTCAAGACTAATAGAGCGAGAGAGCTATGTATGCAAGGACTGACCATCCACGATAACAAAATTATTGTTTTAACCATGTTATGAGGCTATACAGTGTTTGTTTACATTTACAATGTTTACAAACATTGGAGTAAAACAAGTTGATATTTTGGGTTCTCATGAAGTGTGACAGTTGAACTAAACTCATGAGGCATTTATAAGTTATACTGTTCAGGAATCAATGGATAACCAAAAAATGGATGTAGCAACTACAGATTGCCACGTTAAGTCTATCAAACGTGTACAAGTTTGAGCATGTGTCCAGTAGGCCTATGGATTTTTTTTACATTTATCAGCATGATTGAGCAGTAAAAGCCACACTTTTATTCCATGGGCTTGGATCTGCAATGTGCAGCTGTTGCAAGAGCGCAGTTTTCACTGGCTGTCCACTGGTTTCAAAAACAATGATTGATAGACAGCTTAAATTTCTTGAATTCAACTATTATTTGGTTCAAATACACTTAGATTTGTGAATAGCCATCCACAACAACCACAATCTGTAAGGTGCAAATAGTGAAATGAGAGAGCAGCAGTGTGATTCACATCAATGCGCTATGTAGATATCAATAATAAGTGATGTCTGTACTAAATCACTGCTGACATCCTTACCTCCAAGCGTTTATTCAAGTTGGATAATCTTTGGATGCCGACAGCAGTCGCACTATTGGAAGACATAGTTTGGACTGTAGCCTACAAAAGCCTATTTCTGCTCTGTTCCCGCAATCCATCAAACATATTTGGTGTGTCACCATAGTTTTTTATTTACATTTTTTTATTTCACCTTTATTTAACCAGGTAGGCTAGTTGAGAACAAGTTCTCATTTGCAACTGCGACTTGGCCAAGATAACGCATAGCAGTGTGAAAGCAACACAGAGTTACGCATGGAGTAAACAATAAACAAGTCAATAACACAGTAGAAAACAAATTGTCTATATACATTGTGTGCAAAAGGCATGAGGAGGTAGGCAAATAATTACAATTTTGCAGATTAACACTGGAGTGATAAATGATCAGATGGTCATGTACAGGTAGAGATATTGGTGTGCAAAAGAGCAGAAAAGTAAATAAATAAAAACAGTATGGGGATGAGGTAGGTAAAATTGGGTGGGCTATTTACCGATAAGACTATGTACAGCTGCAGCGATCGGTTAGCTGCTCAGATAGCAGATGTTTGAAGTTGGTGAGGGAGATAAAAGTCTCCAACTTCGGAGATTTTTGCAATTCGTTCCAGTCACAGGCAGCAGAGAACTGGAACGAAAGGCGGCCAAATGAGGTGTTGGCTTTAGGGATGAACAGTGAGATACACCTGCTGGAGCGCGTGCTACGGGTGGGTGTTGCCATCGGACCAGTGAACTGAGATAAGGCGGTGCTTTACCTAGCATGGACATGTAGATGACCTGGAACCAGTGGGTCTGGCGACGAATATGTAGCGAGGGCCAGCCGACTAGAGCATACAGGTCGCAGTGGTGGGTGGTATAAGGTGCTTTAGTGACAAAACGGATGGCACTGTGATAAATTGCATCCAGTTTGCTGAGTAGAGTGTTGGAAGCTATTTTGTAGATGACGTCTTCGAGGATCGGTAGGATAGTCAGTTTTACTAGGGTAAGTTTGGCGGTGTGAGTGAAGGAGGCTTTGTTGCGGAATAGAAAGCCGACTCGATTTGATTTTCGATTGGAGATGTTTGATATGAGTCTGGAAGGAGAGTTTACAGTCTAGCCAGACACCTAGGTACTTATAGATGTCCACATATTCAAGGTCGGAACCATCCAGGGTGGTGATACGAGTCAGGCATGCGGGTGCAGGCAGCGAACGGTCTCTGAGCTGTGGTCAGACTCGTTCAGGTGGAACAAACATAAATTTGCACCTTTTTCCCAATGCTGATTTGAATGTCATTGAGAAAATAGAGAAGTGTCAAAGATTGTTTTTTTGCAAAAACACCCTTTCTGAATGTAAAAGTAAACCTCAATGAAATCATCTAGTTTTTCAAAAGTATCTGTAATCTGACTACAATATTTTTGCTGGTAATGTAACAGATTACAGTTGCTGGTTTTTGCTATAGAGCAAACAACATAATTATCACAACATATAGGTTGTAATATGGCTTTTTTTCTGGATTGGTTTCCCCAGTGATTTTACCCATGCACCACTACTGCTTCTTATTCTACCTCCCCATCTGCGTCTCCTTCTTCACTTCTTCCACCTCTTCTCTGCCTTCTTCCTGTCCCTCTCTTCCTTTTCCTCCTCTTTCATTATTCAATCCTCTTCTCTTATTCATCCCTGACATCATGATCGTTTCTGTCTTTCCTTTCATCCTCTCCACTCCTCTTCCAACCTTCTCCTCTCTTCCTCTTTCCTATCTCCCTCTTCTCTTACCTCAATTTCTCTCTCTTTACTCAGAGACAATGTTCCATGATAAATATTTATCAGATGGATGGGGTTGAGTTCAGTCTGAGCTCAATAGAAACACAAACTCTCAGCAATCACCCACACACACACACACACACACACACACACACACACACACACACACACACACACACACACACACACACACACACACACACACACACACACACACACACACACACACACACACACACACACACACAGTGTGTCAGTGGAAAGAACACAGTGTCCCCACATAGCTACTCTCCTGAAAATAGTTTATATTGCAAACATTATGACAAAGGACAATGTTTTGATCCTTGGACTGGAGAGCTGGCATTGTGCTAACCCATTCAAGCCAAAGGCCTTGCAGTGATTGCTTAATTCTTATTCCACATGAATCGTTACTGTTATGGTCGCTTTCACCCTCCAAGCTGCACATATACAGCTACATAAACTTGCATGGTCTTTATCAGGGTTGTGAGGTTACAGTGGCAAGAAAAAGTATGTGAACCCTTTTGGAAATTCCTTGATTTCTGCATAAATTGGTCACAAAATTTGATCTGATCTTCATCTAGGTCACAACAATAGACAAACACAGTCTGCTTAAACTAATAACACACAAACAGTTATATGATTTAATGTCTTTATTGAACACACTGTGGAAACATTCACAGTGCATTCACATTTTCCTTTGGCAGCAATAACCTCAACCAAACGTTTTCTGTAGTTGCGGATCAGACCTGCACCATGGTCAAGAGGAAATTTTGACCATTCCTCTTTACACAACTGTTTAAGTTTTGCAATATTATTGGGAAGTGTGGTGTGAACTGCTCACTTGAGGTCATGCCACAGCATCTCAATCGGGTTGAGGTCAGGACTCTGACTGGGCCACTCCAGAAGGCGTATTTTCTTCTGTTGAAGCCATTCTGTTGTTGATTTACTTCTGTGTTTTGTGTCGTTGCCCTGTTGTATCATCCACCTTCTGTTGAGCTTCAATTGGCGGACAGATAGCCTAACATTCTCCTGCTAAATGTCTTGATAAACTTGGGAATTCATTTTTCCGATGATGATAGCAAGCTGTCCAGGCCCTGAGGCAGCAAAGCAGCCCCAAACCATGATGCTCTCTCCACCATACTTTACAGTTGGGATGAGGTTTCGATGTTGGCGTTGTGCCTTTTTTTCTCCACACATAGTGTTGTGTGTTCCTTCCAAACAACTCAACTATAATTTAATCTGTCCACAGAAAATTTTGCCAGTTATGCTGTGGAACATCCAGGTGCACTTTTGCAAACTTCAGACGTGCAGCAATGTTTTTTTTGGACAGCAGTGGCTTCTTCCATGGTGTCCTCCCATGAACACCATTCTTGTTTAGTGCTTTACGTATCTTAGACTCGTCAACAGAGATGTTAGCATGTTCTAGAGATTTCTGTAGCTGACACTCTAGGATTCTTCTTAACCTCATTGATCATTCTGTGCTGTGATTGCAGTCCTCTTTGCAGGACGGCCACTCATAGGGAGAGTAGCAACAGTGCTGAACTTTCTCCATTTATAGACAATTTGTCTTACCATGGACTGATGAAGGCTTTTAGAGAAACTTTTGTAACCCTTTCCAGCTTTATGTAAGTCAACAATACTTATTCTTAGGTCTTCTGAGATTTCTTTTGTTCGAGGCATGGTTCACTTCAGGCAATGCTTCTTGTGAATAGCAAACTCAATTGTTGTGAATGTTTTTTATAGGGCAAGGCAGCTCTAACCAACATCTCCAATCTCACCTCATTGATTGGAGTCCAGGTTAGCTGACTCCTGACTCCAATTAGCTTTTGGAGAAGTCATTAGCCTAGGGGTTCACATACTTTTTCCAATCTACATTGTGAATGCTTAAATTATGTATTCAATATAGACAAGAACAATGCAGTGATTTGTGTGTTGTTAGTTTAAGCACACTATGTTTGTCTATTGTTGTGACTTAGATGAAGGTCAGATAAAATTGTTAATCCAATTTATGCAGAAATCCAGAGGGTTCACAAATTCCAACTTCCAAAGGGTTCACATTCTTCTTCTTGCCGCTGTACTATCTGAATGTAATCCGTTACAGTTACTAGTTATCTGTCCAAAATTATTATCAGTAACGTCATTTTGGGATTAACCAAACTCAGTAGCGTAATATGATTACATTCACTTACTTTTAGGTTACTGTCCACTTAAAAGGCATTAGAAGAAGACAAAAATGTATGTTACTAATTGAACAACATCTATTACAGAATAAATCAATGTTAAACTTTACATAGATGGCCATATTTGGATGTTAAATTTAACTATATGGGTTGGTTATGTAGGCTTCTTCTAACCCACCGCTTTCTACTACATATAATAATATGATTCAGTTATATCTTTCCATTAAAAACCAAAGTCTATCAGAATTCCAGTCATTCCAATAAATGTTATACCCCTTGATCTTCAAAAATAGGACTTGGAAATAAATATGAAATATATCTATTTTTTTGTTATTTAACCTTTGTTTAACTAGGCAAGTCAGTTAAGAACAAATTCTTATTTACAACGATGGCCTACCCCAGAAAACGCTGGGCTAATTGTGCGCCGCCCTATGTGACTCCCAATCACGGCCCGTTGTGATACAACCTGGAATTGAACCAGGATCTGTAGTGACACTTCTAGCACTGAGATGCAGTGCCATAGACCACTGCGCCACTCGGCAGCCCAGATTTGCCAAATTGCCAAATGTGGAAGAATAGATTAACCAAATATTTTTACCTGAGCATAACCCCAAAACTAAGGACTAAAAATAAATGCTGCCGCTTATGGAATGGCATGCTTTCAGCTCTACTGAAAAGTGCTATTTACATGTGGAAAATGAATGCCATATGCTGCATTTTATTTAGGCCTGTTGTTTACCTTATTGTTGGTGATACTTTGACATCTTGATAATATGCAGCTGTTTAAAGGGCAAATCCACAGATGAAACAGAAACAATAACAAAACCGTCGCCCACCTGTTTTTGTAAAAAGCTGACGGATGGGCATGGAGAAATGTTACCACTCTCAGATATGTAAACGGAGCTATGGATGCAAGGACTGATCATCCATGATATCAAAATGATTGTTTTAACCATGTTATGAGGTTATACAGTGTTTACTTACAATTACAATATTTACAAACATTGGAGAAAAACAAGTATATATTTTGGGTTCTCATGGACTGTGACAGTTCATGAGGCATAAGTTATATTCTTCAATAATCAATGGATATATATATACACTACTGGGCAAAAGTTTTAGAACACCTACTTATTCAAGGGTTTTTCTTTATTTGTACTATTTTCTACATTGTAGAATACTAGTGAAGACATCAAAACTATGAAATGACATATGGAATCATGTAGTAACCAAAAAACAAATCAAAATATATTTTATATTTGAGATTCTTCAAATAGCCACCCATTACCTTGATGACAGCTTTGTACACTCTTGGCATTGTTAATGTAAATGACTATTCTAGCTGGAAACGGCAGATTTAAAAAATGTAATATCTACATAGGCGTACAGAGGCCCATTATCAGCAACCATCACTCCTGTGTTCCAATGGAATGTTGTGTTAGCAAATCCAAGTTTATAATTTTAAAAGACTAATTGATCATTAGAAAAACATTTTGCAATTCTGTAAGCATAGCTGAAAGCTGTTGTTCTGAATAAAGAATCAATAAAACTGGCCTTCTTTAGACTAGTTGAGTATTTGGAGCATCAGCATTTGTGGGTTTGATTACAGGCTCAAAATGGCCAGAAACAAAGACTTCCTTCTGAAACTCATCAGTCTATTATTTTTCTGAGAAATTAAAGCTATTCCATGCGAGAAATTGCCAAGAAACTGAAGAGCTGGTACAACACCAGTCTCAACGTCAACAGTGAAGCGGCGACTCCCGAGGATGACCTTCTATTTTTTTATTTCACCTTTATTTAACCAGGTAGGCCAGTTGAGAACAAGTTCTCATTTACAACTGCGACCTGGCCAAGATAAAGCAAAGCAGTGCGACACAAACAACAACACAGAGTTACACATGGAATAAACAAACGTACAGTCAATAACACAATAGAAAAGTCTATATACAGTGTGTGCAAATGAGGTAAGATAAGGGAGGTAAGGCAATAAATAGGCCCTGGTGGTGAAATAATTACAATTGAATAAATTAAACACTGGAGTGATAAATGTGCAAAAGATAAATGTGCCAGTAGAGATACTGGGGTGCAAAAGAAGCAAAAAAAATAAAATAACAGTATGGGACTGAGGTAATTGGATGGGCTATTTACAGATGGGCTATGTACAGGTGCAGTGATCTGTGAGCTGCTCTGACAGCTGGTGCTTAAAGTTAGAGAGGGGGATATGAGTCTCCAGCTTCAGTGATTTTTGCAGTTAGTTCCTGTCATTGGCAGCAGAGAACTGGAAAGAAAGGCAGCCAAACGAGGAACTCGCTTTGGGGGTGACCAGGGAAATATACCTGCTGGAGCGTGTGCTACATTTCGATGCTGCTATGGTGACCAGTGAGCTGAGATAAGGCGGGGCTTTACCTAGCAAAGACTTATAGATGACCTGGGGCCAGTGGGTTTGGCGACAAACATGAAGCGAGGGCCTGCCAACGAGACCATACAGGTCTCAGTGGTGGGTAGTATGGGGCTTTGGTGACAAAATGGATGGCACTGTGCTAGACTGCATCCAATTTGCTGAGTAGAGTGTTGGAGGCTATTTTGTAAATGACATTGCCGAAGTCAAGGATCGGTAGGATAGTCCGTTTTACGATGGTATGTTTGGCAGCATGAGTGAAGAATGCTTTGTTGCGAAATAGGAATCCGATTCTAGATTTAATTTTGGATTGGAGATGCTTAATGTGAGTCTGGAAGGAGAGTTTACAATCTAACCAGACACCTAGGTATTTGTAGTTGTCCACATATTCTAAGTCAGAACCGTCCAGAGTAGTGATGCTGGACGGGTGGGCAGGTGCAGGTAGCGATCAGTTGAAAAGCATGCATTTAGTTCTACTTGCATTTAAGAGCAGCTGGAGGCCACGGAAGGATGGCATTAAAGCTCGTCTGGAGGTTAGTTAACACAGTGTCCAAAGAAGGGCCAGAAGTATACAGAATGGTGTCGTCTGTGTAGAGGTGGATCAGAGAATCACCAGCAGCAAGAGCAACATCATTGATGTATACAGTGAAAAGAGTCGGCCCGAGAATTGAACAGTTTGCCAGATTTCCGGACAACAGGCCCTCCAATTTGACACATTGAACTCTGTCTGAGAAGTAGTTGGTGAACCAGGTGAGGCAGTCATTTGATAAACCAAGGCTGTTGAGTCTGCCGATAAGAATGTGGTGATTGACAGAGTTGAAAGCCTTGGCCAGGTGGATGAATACAGCTGCACAGTATTGTCTCTTATCGATGACGGTTATGATATCGTTTAGGACCTTGAGCGTGGCTGAGGTGCACCCATGACCAGCTCGGAAACCAGATTGCATAGTGGAGAAGGTACGGTGGGATTCGAAATGGTCAGGTGATTTGTTTGTTTGGCTTTCAAAGACTTTAGAAAGGCAGGGTAGGATAGATATAGGTCTGTAACAGTATGGGTCTAGAGCCCTTTGTAGAGGGCATTCCAATCTTTGGGGATCTCAGACGATATGAAAGAGAGGTTGAACAGGCTAATAATAGGCGTTGCAACAATTGTGGCGGATCATTTTAGAGTGTTGGTTCCATTTTTCTGTGCTCTGTTTTTGCTTAACAAATAAGGAACCCTCAAAAAGTGCACTTATGAATCATAATAATTTTAATTACAATACAGCTGTAGACAGAAGTCAAAAATCGAACATCACAAATACAACTGATGTCTCTCCTGAGTTCTGCAAAATAGAAAAGGGTCCAAGTTATTTTATTAAGCCCGAAGTCCAGCATACGGCATTACCTTCTACTCATGAGACCAAACCCATGCATACACAGCTATACAAACAATAGTTTCAGTGTTATCTAAAGGCTCAGCAGTAAATGTCCACTGGAACAATATTAAACCTAATAATGAATATATATATTGTTAATCTGTAGTCTAGACCCTATAAATGTGGAGGGGTCTTATACATTATAAGCATAATCAATTATTATTATACATTATTATTATACATAAACATTTAGTGCAGCCCCTATCATGACCCCAAGTTGATGCCAACAAAAGAGAGGGTCCAGATTGTCTAGCCCGTCTGATTTGTAGGGGTCCAGATTTTGCTGCTCTATCAGAACATCAGCTATCTGGATTTGGGTGAAGGAGAAATGGGGGGGGCTTGGACAAGTTGCTGTTCTAGGCAGAGTTCTGTTCTTTTGCCCATCTTAATCATTTATTTTTATTTGCCAGTCTGGGATGTTTATTTTTCTTTGCAACTCTGCCTAGAAGGCCAACATCCCGAAGTCGCCTCTTCACTGTTGACGTTGAGACTGGTGTTTTGCGGGTACTATTTAATGAAGCTGCCAGTTGAGGACTTGTGAGGCATCTGTTTCTCAAACTGGACACTCTAATGTACTTGTCCTCTTGCTCAGTTGTGCACTGGGGGCCTCCCACTTCTCTTTCTTTTCTGGTTAGAGCCAGATTGCGCTGTTCTGTGAAGGGAGTACTACACAGCGTTGTTCGAGATCTTCAGTTTCTTGGCAAAAAAATGTGCTTTGTTTAAAAAACAAGGACATTTCTAAGTGACCCCAAACTTTTGAACGGTAGTGTATATAATTTATAAGTGCAAAAATTAATGTAGTAACTACAGATTGCCCCTTTAAGTCTATTAAAAGTGTGAAAGTTTGAGCATGTGCCCCACATTTATTCCATGGGCTTGGTTCCGCGCTATGCAGCTTTTGAAAGAGTGCATTTTTCACTGGCTGTCCACTGGTTTCAAAAACAATGATTGATATGCAGCTTAAACTTCTTGAATTCAACCATCACTGGGTTCAAAATTCAAAAGGCATTAGCACATCTGAGCATTTTCTTTTGCAGGTGCATGGTAATAGTTGAATAAGATGAGAAAAAGAAGGAACCTGCACACTGCTCTTGATAGTGTCACTCCCCTTTAATAAGCTTTACATATCTGCCTCATGGTCTTTGTCAGAGCTTTTGAACCATTATTGGGTTCAAATACACTTTTTTGTTCTTGAACAGCCATCCACAACATCCACAATCTGTAAGGTGCAAATAGCTAAATGAGGGAGCAGCAGTGGGATTCACATCAATGCGCCATGTAGATGGGCCATGTAGACACCTCTGCTGTCATTCTTACCTCCAAACGTTTATTCAAGTTGGATAATCTTTGGATGTCGACAGCAGTCACACCATTGGAAGATATAGCTTGGACTATAGCCTACAAAAGCCTATTTCTACACATTTGTTGTGTGGTCATAGTGTTCTCTGACTTGTGGTCAGACCCTGCTCAGGTGGAACAAATAAAATGCGTGTCTTTTTTCTAAGCTGATTTGAATGTCATTGAGAAAACAGAAGTGTCAAAGATTTTTTTTTGCAAAATTCTTTCGGAATTTAAAAGTAATCATCGAAGTAATCATCTAGTTTTTCAAAAGTGTCTGTAATCTGATTACAATATTTTTGCTGGTAACATAACGGATTGTAGTTAGTGTTTTTTGTAATTCTCTACATGTAATCCGTTACTCCCCAACCCTGGTCTTTATGCAAAGCCATGTAACTACACATTAACTAGCCATAACGACACATTTTACGTAAACAGAATTGGTTATTTAATTCAATTCAACCACAGTTTCATGTATCTTATCTGACAGCAATATGTATATTGTACAATTGAGAAACAGGCCTAGACCCTGCTTACCAATGTCTTCTAGTTTAACAACATATTGAACGATAATGAACCCCCTACAAGCAGGTAGCCTATAACTGTTTAGTGAGATGTAAACAAGGCAACAACACATAGAACAACACACCCTTATTGGTACTTCTCTGTTCAGACCTGCCTTGAAAAGACAACACTGAGTCGCTCTCTCTCTCTCTCTCTCTCTCTCTCTCTTCTCTCTCTCTCTCTCTCTCTCTCTCAACAAAGCTGGTTGTTGGGTACACGCAAAGCAAACAACAGATCAAAAGGAACATATGAAGTGTTTCATTCCAAAATGCCATTTTCATAAATGTTGGTAAATTACCTATTTTATTGTTTCAAGAAATTATGGAAGAGATTGGTGTATTTTTTCACTATCTAATAATGGCATGGGGTTGTTCATTGACAGATGTATTTGCTTCAAATCTATCCCTTGATGGTTTCATGTCATAGAGACAAATAATCATGTTTTTCTCCTTCTGTAAATCCTCCTCACTCTCAGAGAGTAGTAGTACTGCTAGGTTTTACACAGTCAAATGTAACATATAACATTTTTTTTATAAAGACTTCAATAGTAAAATTAAAATAAAATCAGGATTCAATATATTAATATGAGATCTGCATATAAAATATTGTCACGTCTACTCCCGCTCTGGTGCTCTACGTCGCCGTCACACTAACCACCGGTCCAGGCAACCAGTCATTACGCACATCTGGCAACTCTCGTTATACACACCGGAGCCTCATCATTAGGCTCACTTCATCACTGCCCCGATTACTTCCCCTTTATCTAGCACTCAATAGCATTACTCTCCAGGCAATGTTGGTTCTGTGTTCATGTCCAGACGGTGCTCTTGTTTTGTATCGCTCTAGGTTCGTTACTATTAAACTCACCCACTACGCCTGACTCCCAGCATCATTGTTACAAGCTTTAACATTTCAGTAATTTAGCAGATGCTCTTATCCAGAGAAACGTAGTGCATTCATCTTAAGATAGCTGGGGGAGACAACCACATATCACAGTCATATATATATATACAAGATATGAACACTTCCTTCCAATTAAACAATGGATATATAGCGTTTTACAAGACAGATGTATGAGTGAAAAATCTGAGAACAGTAATATTTTACACACACATGAAGGTACCCATAAGCAATCATTGCTGATGAAAAATACGAATGTGAAAATTGGTGGATAAAGCATATTGGAAATGAACTCTTCATATGGAAAGTGTATTCACAGTCACACCCACATGCTTGAATAGGATTTATGATGTGTCAAAGAATATTGAATACAGTAGATGGACCAGCTAACACAGTTGTAAATCACATTAAATCACTTGTTGGTATGATGGAAGACAAGTCTGAATGTATAAGACAACCTCTAACATAATATCTGTATTTGGGTGATAAATTAAATGGATGGAAACTAGATGCAAATACAAAAGCATATGACATGCAAAGATGTGGCCTTGGTGAGCTGACGTTACCATGGAGACAGGGTGGTGTTTATCTGCTGTGAGTCAGCATGCTCTGCCATTTGATCCTGAACCACTTACAGATAGGCATTGATACATGCACACAAACTTGCACTCGCTTGCACACGCACGCATGCACGCACGCACACACACACGCATGCACATACACTGTAAGTTAGACACACACACACGTAACACACACAACGCACACACGTAATACACACATGTAACACACACTTAAAACACATACTGTATAGACATATTACCAGGAAGTCTTCTGCCAGTAGAACCTCATAAAAGTATGAAGGGATACCCAGCAAGCCTGTAAGGAAATGCCCTTGAACAGTGCCCAGGAGGTAGCCATACCTCTGGTGGAGTGAGCCCTCATGCCCCCCGGAGGCTGTAACCCCTCGCTATTATAGGCCAATATAATAGCTTCCACAATCCAATGTGATAACCACTGACGAGAGAGGGGCCTCCCCTTGCAGGGAGGTGCCCAGGACAGGGAGAGTTTGTCACTCTTGCGCAAAGCTCTCGTTCTATCCAAGTATAAAATACAATTTTATGGGCGCGTACACATATTTTGCAGATGTTATAGCAAGTGTGGAAACATGCTTATGTTCCTAGTTGTAACAGTGCAATAATACATACTGTAACAATGCATAATAACACAGGCAAATAAAACAATTAAAATAAAGAAATTAAGAAATATTAGAACAAGCAATGATAGTGTTTGACCAGATTTTGGTTAACTACCTCATCTCTTTACTCCACATATACAATTAACTGTAATGTCCCTCAGTCTAGCAGTGAATTCCAAACACAGATTCAACTACAAAGACCAGGGAGGTTTCAAATGCCTCTCAAGAAGGGCACATATTGGTAGATAGGTAAGAAAAACAAACAAAAAAACAGACATTGGATATCCCTTTGAGCATGGTGAAGTACTTTCGATAGTGTATAAATACACCCAGTCACTACAAAGATACAGGTGTCCTTCCTAACTTAATTGCCAGAGAGCAAGGAAACGGCTCAGGGATTTAACCATGAGGCCAATGGTGACTTTAAAACTGTTACAGAGTTTAATGTGATAGGAGAAAACATTGTACTTACTCCGCAATACTAACCTAATTGATGGGTGACAAGATGGAAGCCTGTACAGAATAAAACATATTCCAAAACATGCATCCTGTTTGCAATAAGGCACTAAAGTAAAACTGCAAAAAATGTGGCAAAGAAATGAACTTTATGTCCTGAATACAAAGCGTTATGTTTGGGACAAATCCAACATCACACAATTGACCACTCTTCATATTTTCAAGCATGGTGGTTGCTGCATCATATTATGGTTATGTTTCATCAGCAAGGACTAGGGAGTTGTTTTTAATGACAAAAATATACGGAAGAGAGCTAAGCACATACTAGAGGAAAACCTGGTTGATTCTAGTTTCCAACAGACACTAGGAGACAAATTTATCTTACTACAAGTCAATGACCTGAAACACAAGGCCAAATATACACTGGAGTTGCTTACCAGGATGGCATTGAATGTTCCTGAGTGGCCTAGTTACAGTTTTGACTTAAATCGGCTTGAAAATCTATGGGCAGATTTGAAAATGTCTGTCTAGCAATGATCAACCGCAAACTTGACAGCTTGATGAATTTCTTCAAGAATTATGTGCAAGTATTGTACAATCCAGGTGTCCAAAACTCTTAGAGACTTACCCCTCTAATTGCTGCCAAAGGTGAATCTAACATTTATTGACACAGGGGATTGAAAACTTATCTAATCAAGATATTGTATATGGCTGTTTTATTTTTCATAGATACACTACTGTTCAAAAGTTTGGGGTCACTTAGAAACGTCCTTGTTTTTTAAAAAAAAGCATGTTTTTTGTCCATTAAAATAACATCAAATTGATCAGAACAGTGTAGTGTAGACATACAGTGTAGACATTGTTAATGTTGTATATGACTACTGTGGCTGGAAACGGCAGATTTTTAATGGAATATCTACATAGGCGTACAGAGGCCCATTATCAGCAACCAACACTCCTATGTTCCAATGCCACGTTGTGTTAGCTAATCCAAGTTTATCATTTTAAAAGACTAAATTACCATTAGAAAACCTTTTTGCAATTATATTAGCACAGCGGAAAACTGTTGTGCTGATTTAAGGAAGCAATGAAACTGGCCTTCTTTCAACTAGTTGAGTATTTGGAGCATCAGCATTTGTGGGTTCGATTACAGGCTCAAACTGGCCAGAAACAAAGAACTTTATTTTGAAACTCGTCAGTCTATTCTTGTTCTGAGAAATGAAGGCTATTCCATGCGAGAAATTGCAAAAAACTGAAGATCTCCTACAACGTTGTGTAGTACTCCCTTCACAGAACAGCGCAAACTGGCTCTAACCAGAATAGAAAGAGGAATGGGAGGCCCTGGTGCACAACTGAGCAAGAGGGCAAGTACATTAGAGTGTCTAGTTTGAGAAACAGACACCTCACAAGTCCTCAACTGGCAGCTTCATTAAATAGTACCCGCAAAACACCAGTCTCAACGTCAACAGTGAAGAGGCGACTCCAGGATGCTGGCCTTCTAACAAAATATGGAAAAAGTAAAGGGATGCGAATACTTTCTGAAGGCACTGTATAAACAGAAAAGGTGTGTATAGAAAAAGTTAAGGTATATAAGATGAGCCTTGAGTTGAATACAGTATATACATATGAAGTGGGTAAAACAGTATGTAAATATTATTCAAGTGACCAGTGTTCAATGACTAAGTACACAGGGCAGCAGTCTCTAAGGTGCAGGGTTGAGTAGGTTGTGGCTCAGGTGGCTGAGGTTTGATAATCTTCTTGGCCCTACAGTTTGCGGATGGTGCAGTTGCTGTACCACATGGACTCGGGAGAGGCGAAGGTCGAGAGCCATGCGAAGGAAAACAGCTACCGAAGTCAAATTGCAGGCACCCGGCCTGCCACAAGGAGTCTTTAGAGCGCGATGGGACAAAGAAATCTGTCCTCTAACCAATTGTGTGCCACCTCATGGGTTTCCCGGTCACGGCCTGCTGTAGTGAAGCCTCAAGTACTGCGATGCCATGCCTTAGATCGCTGTGCCACTCAGGTGGCTCGCACACCCAAGAACTTGAAGCTTTTCACGCTCTCCAGTGCGTCCCTGTCGATTTGAATGGGGGCATGCTCCCTCTGCTGTCTCCTGAAGTCCACAATCAGCTCCTCAGTTTTGTGGAAGTTGAGGGAGAGGTTATTTACCTGGTACCACTCCACCAGGGCCCTCACCTCCTCCCTGTAAGTTGTCTCGTCGTTGTTGGTAATCAGGCCTTTCACTGTTGTGTCGTCTGCAATCTTGATGATTGAGTCGGAGTCGTGCGTGGCCACGCAATCATGGGTGAACAAGGAGTACAGGAGGGGGCTGAGCATGCAGTCTTCTTGGGACCCGGTGTTGAGGATTAGCATAGCGGAAGGGTTGTTGCATACCTTCACTACCTGGGGTCGGCCCGTCAGGAAGTCCAGGACCCAGTTGCACAGGGCAGGGTTCAGCTTAGTGATGAGCTTGGAGGGCACTATGGTGTTGAGCTGAACTGTAGTCAATGAACAGCATTCTTACATAGGTATTCCTCTTATCCAGATGGGATAGGGCAGTGTGCAGTGCGATGGCAATTGCATCGTCTGTGGATCTATTGGGGCGGTATGCAAATTTAAGTGAGTCTAGGGTGTCAGGGAAGGTGGAGGTGATATGATCCTTAACTAGCCTTTCAAAGCACTTCATGATGACAGAAGAGTGCTACGGGGCGATAGTAATTTTCTTTCTTGGGTACAGGAACAATGATAGACATCTTGAAGCAAGTGGGGACAACAGACTGGGATAGGGAGAGGTTGAATACGTGCGTAAACACTTCCGACAGCTGGTCTGCACATGCTCTGAGGACACGGCTAGGGATGCCGTCTGACACTATCAGTGATTTATTTCGAATGAAAGTCACACTTAACCAGCATGGCTACTACAGCATTCTGCAGCGATACACCATCCCATCTGGTTTGCGCTTAGTGGGACTATCATTTGTTTTTCAACAGGACAATTGCCTAAAACACACCTCCAGGCTGTGTAAGGGCCAATTGACCAAGAAGGAGAGTGATGGAGTGCTGCATCAGGTGACCTGGCCTCCACAATCACCCGACCTCAACCCAATTGAGATGTTTTGGAATGAGTTATTTAATTTAACCTTTATTTAAACAGGAAAAACCCATTGAGACACTCAGTCTCTTTTTCAAGGGAGACCTGACCAAGAAGGCAGCAACAATCAATTTATTACAGAATTAAAACATACAACAATATAATACAACAAGATGATCCAGCCTAAAAAAAAACATTTTACACTCCTCTGTAACAGAGTGTCCCATCAATATTTGAAATTCATTCAGTGGCACTAACATATCTAGATGAAGCATGGATTGTAGACTATTCCATGTCTCTGGTTCACAAGAAGAGAAGGCAGTCTTGCCTAGTACTGTGAATGTCTTGGGGACTTTAAGTAGCAACCACCTAGCAGATCGGGTATGGTAACTGCTGGTGGTGAAGTAGACCAGACTACAGAGGTAAAGAGGGAGTTTACCCAAAAGGACTTTGTAGATGAACACATACAATTGTAGCTTTCTGCGCAGATAAAGCGAGGTCCAATTTACCATTGGGGTACAAGGTGCAATGGAGGGTGAGTGACTTGGCATTTGTAATAAAGTGCAAGGATGTATGATAAACAGAGTCCAGTCTCTCTAAGACGGAGTTGGTTGCATGCACATACAATAAGTCACCATAATTAATTACAGAGATAAGTGTAGCCTGAACAAGCTTCTTTCTAGCCATAAGCGGGAAGCAAGCCTTAATACGAAAATAAAAACACAATTTCAAATTAAGCTTCCCCACAAGATTAAAGGACAACTTGTCATCCAACCATATACCTATGTATTTGTAGGATGACACTTTTTCAATGGATAAGCCACTAGATGTGACAATGCTAACCTTCTCTGGCTGAGTGCGAGCTCTGGCAAAGGTCATAAATTTAGTTTTTTGTACATTCAAGACCAGTTTGAGACCATAAAGGGAGGCCTGCATTGACTGAAAAGCAGTATGGAGCTCTTCAACAGCCTGAACCAGAGAAGGATCACATGAACATATGACTGTATAATCTGCATATAGATTTCACTTTGCTGGTTGCATCCCTTTTCCCAAATCATTAATAAAAATTGAGAACAACACAGGAGCTAAAATGGAACCCTGGGGCACACCTCTATTAATCTCAAGAAAGCTAGACTTGTGATTGTCAGTATACACACATTGTGTTCTGTCAGAAAGATAGTTCCTAAACCAATTTACTGCCCACTCAGTGAGGCCAATGTTACTGAGTCTAGCTAGCAACAATTCATGGTCAACTGAATCAAATGCCTTTGATAAACCAACAAACAGAGCAGCACTTTTTATCAAGTGCATTTATGATGTCATAGCTGCAGTTGTGGTGCTGTTCCCCGATCTAAAGCCAGACTGAACCCCGCTCAATATGTTAAGTTTTCTAACTTTGAGTTCACCAGGGATTCATAGACTTTGGCCGGGATAAGAAGTTTGGAGATAGGGCAATAGTTATTAGCATCTGAGGGATCTCCACCCTTTATCAGTGGGAGGAAATACGTTGATTTCCAAATGCTGGGTATGGAATTGGTCAAGAGACTCAAGTTGAAAATTTGAGCCACAGGTTCAGTAATAATACTAGCTGCTGTCTTTAAGAGGTAGGGATCCAGGTCGTCTCGACTTGCAGGCTTTTCCATTACCTTTAGTGCTTATTATTTTTAGTACTTTATAGACCTCAGCATAAGAAACAGGCTCAAGGTTAAAGTGGGTCACATAAGGGCCTATATCATAGTTTGCTGTAACAGAGCTTACATGATGAGTTGGACCACAGAGTGAAGGAGAAGCAGTCAACAAGTTCTCAGCATATGTGGGAACTCCTTCAAGACTGTTGGAAAAGCATTCCTCATGAAGCTGGTGGAGAGAATGCCAAGAGTGTGCAAAGCTGTCAGCAAGACAAAGGGTGGCTTCTTTGAAGAATCTAAAATCTAAAATATATTTTGATTTTGTTTAACACTTTTTTGGTTACTATATGATTCCATATGTGTTATTTCATAGTTTTGATGTCTTTACTGTTCTTCACTTCTACAATGTAGAAAATAGTAAAAATAAAGAAAAACCCTTGATTAAGTAAATGTGTCCAAACTTCTGACTGGTAATATATATATATATACACTGCTCAAATAAAGGGAACACTTAAACACTTAAAAGGGAAATATAAATAAAGGGAACACTTAAACAACACAATGTAACTCCAAGTCAATCACACTTCTGTGAAATCAAACTGTCCACTTAGGAAGCAACACTGATTGACAATAAATTCCACATGCTGTTGTGCAAATGGAATAGACAACAGGTGGAAATTATAGGCAATTAGCAAGACACCCCCAATAAAGGAGTGGTTCTGCAGGTGGCTCTAGTGGTAGCATGATACAGAGTCTACAACCCACACAAGTGGCTCAGGTAGTGCAGCTCCTCCAGGATGACACATCAATGCGAGCTGTGGCAAGAAGGTTTGCTGTGTCTATCAGCGCAGTGTCCAGAGCATGGAGGCGCTACCAGGAGACAGGCCAGTACATCAGGAGACGTGGAGGAGGAGCTAGGAGGGCAACAACAAAGCAGCAGGACCGCTACCTCCGCCTTTGTGCAAGGAGGAGCATGAGGAGCACTGCCAGAGCCCTGCAAAATGACCTCCAGCAGGCCACAAATGTGCATGTGTCTGCTCAAATGGTCAGAAACAGACTCCATGAGGGTGGAATGAGGGCCTGACGTCCACAGGTGGGGGTTGTGCTTACAGCCCAACACCGTGCAGGACGTTTGGCATTTGTCAGAGAACACCAAGATTGGCAAATTCGCCACTGGCGCCCTGTGCTCTTCACAGATGAAAGCAGTTTCACACTGAGCACATGTGACAGACGTGACAGAGTCTGGAGACGCCGTGGAGAACGTTCTGCTGCCTGCAACATCCTCCAGCATGACCGGTTTGGCGGTGAGTCAGTCATGGTATGGGGTGGCATTTCTTTGGGGGGCCGCACAGCCCTCCATGTGCTCACCAGAGGTAGCCTGACTGCCATTAGGTACCAAGATGAGATCCTCAGACCCCTTGTGAGACCATATGCTGGTGCGGTTGGCCCTGGGTTCCTCCTAATGCAAGACAATCCGGCAAGAGGAAGGCATTGATGCTATGGACTGGCCCGCCCGTTCCGCAGACCTGAATCCAATTGAGCACATCTGGGACATCATGTCTCGCTCCATCCACCAAAGCCACGTTGCACCACAGACTGTCCAGGAGTTGTTGGATGCTTTAGTTCAGGTCTGGGAGGAGATCCCTCAGGAGACCATCTGCCACCTCATCAGGAGCATGCCCAGGTGTTGTAGGGAGGTCATACAGACACGTGGAGTCCACACACACTACTGAGCCTTATTTTGACTTGTTTTAAGGACATTACATCAAAGTTGGATCAGCCTGTAGTGTGGTTTTCCACTTTAATGTTGAGTGTGACTCCAAATCCAGACCTCCATGGGTTGATAAATTTGATTTCCATTAATAATTTTTGTGTGATTTTGTTGTCAGCACATTCAACTATGTAAAGAAAAACGTATTTAATAAGAATATTTCATTAATTCAGATCTAGGATGTGTTATTTTAGTGTTCCCTTTATTTTTTTGAGCAGTGTATACATGTGTGTGTCCCACTTCTAAAACCAAAGTTGCATCCCTGGCTCTTGGTGAATCATACAATGCGTCCATACGGCAGAGGGAGACACATTCCTAACTAGAGTGCAGAGGTTTGTCCTCCGTCTGAGAACATTGAACATCCCTGTGCCATTTCATGCTCGGTAATCATGAGCCAGAACAATATGTCCTCATGAATAGCATCCCCTGATATGTATAGCGAACAAAAGTCAATGCATGGGCATCTCGGCGCTGACAGCTAAAGTCCATTTGAAGAGCATAAGCTAACTTCCATCTGGATAGTCGCAATGACTCCAAGACGCTGGCCTGTTACATTCAAATTTAAACTCTCATGGGCCATGCCCAGAGGGCCATGGTGCCTGGGGGAGGGTGAAAAATCTCTCTTTTTTTCTTGGGCCAGAAGACTTCTGTGTAACGGGAGTTGCCAAGGTTCGTTGTACAGCAGGAGAATGATCTCCGCTACCCAGAGCTTGCCTGGCCATTGAGGGGCTAATACGATGAGGGATGAGCCTTCTTCCCTTGCTCAGACTAGAGTGGGGAGTATGAGGCTTAGAGGAGGAAAAGTGTAAAGCATCACCCTCAGCCAAGGGTGTGCCAGCCCATCTACCCCCAATGGTGCGTCTCCTGCTAGCACGAAGAACAGGAGGCAGTGTGCATTTTCGTGTGAAGAGATCTATGAATGCATGGCCATAGCTCCTCCAGATCAGTTTCACCACTTGGGCATGGAGTCTCCATTCTCGGTGATGGGGATTCCCTCTGGACAATAAGTCCACTCCTATGTTTAGCACGCCAAGGACATGGTAGCTAGTTAACACACCCACAAAGGCTTAGAATTTTAAAGGATAATGAGAGTTCAAAATGTCTAGTATTTCTGTGTTCATATTTTAGAAGAACATATGTATTATTTAGACATTCAGAATGGTAAAACATAAAAGAATGCTGAGGACAAATCGAGAGACAAATGATCACTAACCCAATCAGGTCCATAATAGACAAAAATACAAAATATCTTACAACTCCCCTTACTTATAGTGAGCCCGGAAATGTCAAACAATTTCCCCCACACTTCCTTAACAACGAATCAAGAAAATTCGGACGAGCGGGAAGATATTTTTCAATGAATGTAAAGGACAGTAGGTAACTAATGTTATGAGAAAAGTAGGAAGCCCAGGTTTCAATAGGACAGGGTTTTGGTTTTAACCACTACAAAGCTGATTATAATAACCAACTCATCATCAAGCTTAGATTATTTGACTCAGCTGTGTAGTGTTAGGGCAAAAACCAAAACATGCACCCAGATGGAGCCCCAGGACTGAGTTTGGGAAACCCCGATAGGCAATAAAATATTAAAGTGTCATGAAAGGAGTGTGGTATTTGGCCTGGTGAAGCAGTTTAATGTGCTGACAGAATGGAAGCTGATACTGTAATTAGGATTTTTTTTACTACGCTGGTCTCAGCTGTCTGTGTACCAGGCTTCAGATAAAGGTGACTTCCCCATGTCTCTCGGCTCTCAGTCACTGGAAGAGCCCCTCAGTATTTGTTCTTGGGACTCCCCTAGGGGTAGTGGCAATGAGGTGGTGAGGGATACCTTTTTACTCATTTAGGACTTTGGATTTCTCCCAGAGGCCAAGTAAAAATGTATCCGTCACCACCGTCCTCACTGCCACTACCCGTAAGGGAGTCTCAAGAACGAAGACCGATGGGCTTTTCCAGTGGCAGAGAGCCGAGAGACATCGGGATGTCACCTTTATCTGATGCTGGGTAGACACCCAAGTCTCTCATTTTCAGTAGGCCAAGATGTACTACTGAGTTGGTGGAAGCAAACCCCGGCACTCAGAGAAACGTTCTGAACGTGACTATCTTTTCAGACTGTGAGAGTATTTATCTGGTCAAAATGTCAAGATAGTATTACACATTATATTTGAATGTTTAAGGATTCTTGGAAGATTAGTCCAAAGGAGGACTAAAATAGATCCTAATAAAACGAAAATCAAAACGCCCCCCCTGTGGAACAGGGAAAGGAACTGGCTGAAAGACGCAATGCGGTCATCCAAGAGTGTTGCCTGATAAGCGAGAGAAACCAGCATTACTCATTCTATTCTCTGTGTTGGCACCAAACAGCTCTTTTTCTGATTGATCTTGAACCTTATATGGGTTAAAAGGGAACCTGCATCTTGTACCACTTGCTCCCGGGATGGGGAGCAATGCAGGTAATCATCTATGTAGACAGACACTCTCAGCTACACATTTGCTGAATGTTCATGGGAGCAAGTGCTAGCCCGAATGTAACAGTGAATTATTTGTAGGCTGTGACTGGAAAAGCAAGCCTTGTGTGCTAACATGATGGCTATGTTAAAATAAGCGTCCTGCCGGTCGACTTCAACGAGTAGGGCGAGACAGCACGTTGAACTTAAGCAACCGTAATCTGAACTTCAGATAGCCGTTGAGGACCCGTAGGTTCAGAATGGGGCGTACCCCTCCCCCTGTTTTGGCAACCAGGTAGTACCGGAAGTAGAATCTAAGGTGGCTCTCTGATCTCCTTTGCTTAATGTCCTGCTCTAGTATTCGTGCCGAGTCGCCAATCGCTACGGATTCCAAAACTCAGTTGAAAAAGGGTGGTGACCCGGGACTGGACTGCGCATGCGCAACAGTTCCCTGCTCTTGTGGCTAGTAGCCGACAGGTCAATATGCGATGGAGCGAGTCACCCTTTTAATGTATTTTTGCTCTGTGTCCTTGGCATGAAGCCTGCATATAGCAGATACTTTTTTATTGAAAAGGGCTGTGTTGGTGGTGACTGACAATTTGTCTTCCTTCCCTGGCTGCTTGATCAAGAGGGAAGAGGTGGAGAGCCATGGCACGAAGGGCATTCGGGGGGTAGAGTGGATTCCCTCTGTGTTTCTTGAGAGTGAAAACATGGGAATGGGTCGCAGCACAAAAGAACGGGCTCAAGGATAACAGATGTGCCACACCCCAAATGTGATGGAGGGGAAGTCTGTACTCCATCTGAGAGGAGGTAGGACAGAACATGGTGAGAACTGTTGGCTGCCCCTTTCTGCCTCAGGGGGCGTACCCCTAGGTCAGGCGCCCCGTCTTCCCCATAGGGCAATCAGCGGTGCAGAACCTTGATGCAGCTGCAGCGAGGGACTGTTGTCCCCACTGACGGCCCTTGTTCGGGCACCCGAACTGTGGGGTCGGTGTCTGTTGCTTCGCTGGGGGCATTGCTTTTGCCATCGCTTGTGCCATCATTGATGCCAGAAAATTGCCCTCTCCCTGCTGGGAAGCCTTGGCTCTTGGAGTGGTAGGCGAGTAGCTAGGGTTCCCAGGTTCCCGGGTCTACGAGGAAGCCAGAAGTTGAAGGCCTTGCCCTCCATCTTCTGAAGTTTGCACTTCTGGCACATGGAGGTGATAGCCGGCACACACAGTTCTTTCGGCACGACAGGAGCGTCAAGGTAATCCGCTTTCTCTTTGTCCGACAGACTGGACAAGTTGAGCCACAAGGCTCTCTCCCCACCACTGCAAGGCTCACGGCATGGCCACAGCCTTGAATGGCGCCTCTGGCTGCTTGGATGTTGAGGTCTGTGATGACACAGATCTCATCCCAAAGGCCTGGGTTAGTCTTGCCGATAGCTAGGAGACGATGTATCTCCAGCATCAAATCGGTTTAATCGGCCAGCATTAAGGATGTAACATTCAATGAATGTACAGAATGTGAAGTAGACCCATCTTACCAGGGAGGGAAGTGCCTGTCAGAGATGAGGCACAGGGGTTGAGGTGGTTGGCCAGTAACCAGTGGCTTGCCAAGGCCCAGCTCGTCCATGTCCTTGACATTCATGTTTGAAAAAAGTCTGGTTTTAACCTTGCTGGTCAAGGGTTTGCCCCAGTTACATTTGGCTTCCACCACGGAAATTGGTATGGCCGGGAGGAATCGCTTGCCTGGGACAGTACGAGAGGGGAGGAGGTCAGTCATGCCCTCACCGTCATCATCGTCGATGATGAGTTCCCCTTACTTTTCTCCCCTCCTCCGGGGCCAAGCCCTGGAAGTGTAGGCGAAGGTCCTCAGGGTAGCTATCCAAGACTTCGGCTCATGAGGACTGGGTGTGTGAGGTAGCCTACCTGCTCGCAAGGCAGTGCAGGCTCCAAAAAACCTCCTAATCCAAGAACAAAGTGAAACATAACTAGCTTTCGCCATGTGAGATGATCGCTTAGTTAGTTAGCGCAATGTTAGCCGAAATAAGCTAGCACAGGAGACAAATGATGAAGTCAACAGAAGACGAGAGCTGAAAAACCAGCGTAACCTTGCGGCACACCTGAGAACAGTTAAGCAGGAAAACGGGGATCAAGTTGCACTGAGGAGAGTTTAGAGAGGTACTCTTCGTGAGGAAGAATGGTGAGAATGACCAGAGGGCTGGCAAGTGGCTCCTTATCATGTGGGGAGGGGCTTGCCTCATTCTCCACTCAACCTGTCTGTCTCCAACAGACGTGTATAATTGGTTCTCCAAGCTTCTGAGATTCAGGTGAATCTCACATCTGAGATATCATTTTTCTCAAGAGAACGAGCATCCTCCTTTCCACCAAGCTTCACTGCTCTTCCAGCATTTCCTTCTCTTTTTTCCACTCTCTCTCTCTCTCTCTCTCTTTCTCTCCATGTCTCTTCTTCTTTCTGATCTGGTGACCTACATCTGGTTTTACCCCCATGCCACCGCCTCAGTGCGCCACAAGACAGGGTGCCACTCTCTATTTCTTCATTATTTTATCTTCTCATCTCTCTCCATGTTTGTCTTTCCCTCTTCAGTCTGCACACCGCGCTAGTTTTCTTCCCCTTCATGACATTTCGTCTTTCCTTTGTCACAGACAGAAAAACACCATTGTCTGGCAGGGCTTGCAAACTACTACAGACTACAAAGGGAAGCACTGTCGCGAGCTGCCCAGTGACACAAGCCTACCAGGTGAGCTCAATTACTTCTATGCATGCTTCGAGGCAAGCAACACTTAAACATGCATGAGAGTATCAGTTCTTCCGGGCGACTGTGTGATCACACTCTCCGTAGCCGATGTGAGCAAGACCTTTAAACAGGTCAACATCCACAAGGCAGACAGATTACCAGGACGTGTACTCAAAGCATGCGAGGACCAACTGGCAAATGTCTTCACTGGCATTTTCAACCTGTCCCTGACTGAGTTTGTAATACCTACATGTTTCAAGCAGACCACCATAGTCCCTGTGCCCAAGAACACTAAGGTAACCTGCCTAAATGACTACCGTCCCGGGGGAAACTCGCGTGCTTTGAAAGGCTGGTCATGGCTCACATCAACACCATTATGACAAAAACCCTAGACCCACACCAATTTGCATACCGCCCCAACAGATCCACAGATGATGCAATCTCTATTGCACTCAACACTACCCTTTCCCACCTGGACATAAGGAACACCAATGAGAGAATGCTATTCATTGACTACAGCTCAGAGTTCAACACCATAGTGTCCTCAAAGCTCATCACTAAGCTAAGTACGCTGGGACTAAACACTTCCCTCTGCAACTGGATCCTGGACTTCCTGACGGGCCGTCCCCAGGTGGTAAGGGTAGGTAACAACACATCCGCCATGCTGATCCTCAACACAGTGGCCCCTCAAGTGTGGGTGCTCAGTCCCCTCCTGTACTCCCTGTTCACTTATGACTGCAGGGCCAGGCACGACTCCAACACCATCATCAAGTTTGCTGATGACACAACAGTGGTAGGCCTGATCACCGACAATGATGAGACAGCCTATAGGGAGGAGGTCAGAGACCTGGCCATGTGATGCCAGGACAACAATCTCTCCCTCAACGTGATCAAGACAAAGGAGAAGATTGTGGACTACAGGAAAAGGAGGACCGACCACACCCCCTTTCTCATCGATGGGGCTGTAGTGGAGCTGGTTGAGAGTTTCAAGTTCCTTGGTGTCCACATCACCAACAAACTATCATGGTCTAAGCACACTAAGACGGTTGTGAAGAGGGCACAACAAAACCTATTCCCCCTCGGGAGACTGAAAAGATTTGGCATGGGTCCTCAGATCCTCAAAAGGTTCTACAGCTGCACCATCGAGAGCATCCTGACTGGTTGCATCACTGCCTGGTATGGCAACTGCTCGGCCTCCGATTGCAAGGCACTACATAGGATAGTGTGTACGGCCCAGTACATCACAGGGGCCAAGCTTCCTGCCATCCAGGACCTCTATACCAGGCGGTGTCAGAGAGAAATTGCCAAAGACTCCACCCACCCTAGTCATAGACTGTGCAAGGCAAGCGGTACCGGAGCGCCAAGTCTCGGTCCAAAAGGCTTCTTAACAGCTTCTACCCCCAAGCCGTAAGACTCCTGAACATCTAATCAAAGGGTTACACAGACTCCTCTTTTACGCTGCTTCTACTCTGGTTATAATCTATGCATAGTCACTTTAACTCTACCTACATGTACATATTACCTCAATTACTTTGACTAACCGGTGCCCCTGCACATTGACTCTGTACCAGTACCCCCTGTATATAGCCTCACTATTGTTATTTTACTGCTGCTGTCTAATTGTTTGTTACTTCTATTTTTTTATTAGATTTTTTTTACCAAGCACTTATTTTTCTTTAACACTTCTTAAAGCACTGCTGGTTAAGGACTTGTTAGTAATCATTTCACTGCAAGGTATTACAGTGAACCTGTTGTATTCGGCGCATGTAACAAATAACATTTGATTTTATTTGCTTCACTTCGCATTTTTCTGTAGTGGGTCCACAGCAGTGATGTGCAGTCAGGGTAGGAAGTGTAGGCAGTGCTCACCCTGTGATAATCTAATTTTAAAAAGCTGTTATGAAAAGCCAAATTAAATGAATGAAATTAAAATTCTATAAATCAAATCAAATTTTATTTGTCACATACACATGGTTAGCAGATGTTAATGCGAGTGTAGCGAAGTGCTTGTGCTTCTAGTTCCGACAATGCAGTAATAACCAACAAGTAATCTAACTAACAATTCCAAAACTACTGTTTTATACACACAAGTGTAGGGGGATAAAGAATATGTACATAAAGATATATGAATGAGTGATGGTACAGAGCGGCATATGCAAGATACAGTAGATGGTATCGAGTACAGTATATACATATGAGATGAGTATGTAAACAAAGTGGCATAGTTAAAGTGGTAATACATGAATTACGGGCTGACAAGGTACAAATCTGTCGTTCTGCCCCTGAACAGGCAGTTAACCCACTGTTCCTAGGCCATCATTGAAAATAAGAATTTGTTCTTAACTGACTTGCCTAGTTAAATAAAGTTAAAATTTAAAAAAAATAAATAATTAAAATTACATAAAGATGCAGTAGATGATATAGAGTACAGTATATACATATGAGATGAATAATGTAGGGTATGTAAACATTATATTAGGTAGCATTGTTTAACGTGGCTAGTGATATATTTTACATCATTTCCCATCAATTCCCATTATTAAAGTGGCTGGAGTTGAGTCAGTGTGTTGGCAGCAGCCACTCATTGTTAGTGGTGGCTGTTTAACAGTCTGATGGCCTTGAGATAGAAGCTGTTTTTCAGTCTCTCGGTCCCAGCTTTGGTGCAACTGTACAGACCTCGCCTTCTGGATGATAGCGGGTTGAACAGGCAGTGGCTCGGGTGGTTGTTGTCCTTGATGATGTTGATGGCCTCCCTGTAACATCGGGTGATGTAGGTGTCCTGGAGGGCAGGTAGTTTGCCCCCGGTGATGCGTTGTGCAGACCTCACTACCCTCTGGAGAGCCTTACGGTTGTGGGCGGAGCAGTTGCCGTACCAGGCGGTGATACAGCCCGCCAGGATGCTCTCGATTGTGCATCTGTAGAAGTTTGTGAGTGCTTTTGGTGACAAGCCAAATTTCTTCAGCCTCCTGAGGTTGAAGAGGCGCTGCTGCGCCTTCTTCACGATGCTGTCTGTGTGGGTGGACCAATTCAGTTTGTCTGTGATGTGTATGCTGAGGAACTTAAAACTTACTACCCTCTACTACTGTTCCATCGATGTGGATAGGGGGGTGTTCCCTCTGCTGTTTCCTGAAGTCCACAATCATCTCCTTAGTTTTGTTGACGTTGAGTGTGAGGTTATCTTCCTGACACCACACTCCGAGGGCCCTCACCTCCTTCCCTGTAGGCCGTCTCGTCGTTGTTGGTAATCAAGCCTACCACTGTTGTGTCGTCTGCAAACTTGATGATTGAGTTGGAGGCGTGCGTGGCCACGCAGTCGTGGGTGAACAGGGAGTACAGGAGAGGGCTCAGAACGCACCCTTGTGGGGCCCCAGTGTTGAGGATCAGCGGGGTGGAGATGTTGTTGCCTACCCTCACCACCTGGGGGCGGCCCGTCAGGAAGTCCAGTACCCAGTTGCACAGGGCGGGGTCGAGACCCAGGGTCTCGAGCTTGATGACGAGCTTGGAGGGTACTATGGAGTTAAATGCCGAGCTGTAGTCGATGAACAGCATTCTAACATAGGTATTCCTCTTGTCCAGATGGGTTAGGGCAGTGTGCAGTGTGGTTGAGATTGCATCGTCTGTGTACCTATTTGGACGGTAAGCAAATTGGAGTGGGTCTAGGGTGTCAGGTAGGGTGGAGGTGATATGGTCCTTGACTAGTCTCTCAAAGCACTTCATGATGACGGAAGTGAGTGCTACGGGGCGGTAGTCGTTTAACTCAGTTACCTTAGGTTTCTTGGGAACAGGAACAATGGTGGCCCTCTTGAAGCATGTGGGAACAGCAGACTGGGATAGGGATTGATTGAATATGTCCGTAAACACACCAGCCAGCTGGTCTGCGCATGCTCTGAGGGCGCGGCTGGGGTTGCCGTCTGGGCCTGCAGCCCTGCGAGGGTTAACACGTTTAAATGTTTTACTCACCTCGGCTGCAGTGAAGGAGAAGCCGCATGTTTTGGTTGCAGGCCTTGTCAGTGATACTGTATTGTCCTCAAAGTGAGCAAAAAAGTTATTTAGTCTGCCTGGGAGCAAGACATCCTGGTCCGTGACGGGGCTGGTTTTCTTTTTGTAATCCGTGATTGACTGTAGACCCTGCCACATACCTCTTGTGTCTGAGCCATTGAATTGAGATTCTACTTTGTCTCTATACGGACGCTTAGCTTGTTTGATTGTCTTGCGGAGGGAATAGCTACACTGTTTGTATTCGGTCATGTTTCCGGTCACCTTTCCCTGATTAAAAGCAGTGGTTCGCGCTTTTTTGGGAATGTTTTAATCGTTGCTATGGGAACGACATCTTCAACGCACGTTCTAATGAACTCGCACACCAAATCAGCGTATTCGTCAATGTTGTTGTCTGACGCAATACGAAACATATCCCAGTCCACGTGATGGAAGCATTCTTGGAGTGTGGAATCAGCTTGGTCGGACCAGCGTTGGACAGACCTCAGCGTGGGAGCTTTAGTTTCTGTCTGTAGGCAGGGATCAACAAAATGGAGTCGTGGTCAGCTTTTCCGAAAGGAGGGCGGGGCAGGGCCTTATATGCGTTGCGGAAGTTAGAATAGCAATGATCCAAGGTTTTGCCAGCCCTGGTTGCGCAATCGATATGCTGATACAATTTAGGGAGTCTTGTTTTCAGATTAGCCTTGTTAAAATCCCCAGCTACAATGAATGCAGCCTCAGGATGTATGGATGCCAGTTTGCAAAGTGTCAAATAAAGTTAATTCAGAGCCATCGATGTGTCTGTTTGGGGGGGAATATATACGGCTGTGATTATAATCGAAGAGAATTCCCTTGGTAGATAATGCGGTCGACATTTTATTGTGAGGAATTCTAAATCAGGTGAACAGAAGGACTTGTTTCTGTATGTTTTTGTGACAACGCCACGTCTCGTTAGCCATAAGGCATACGCCCACGCCCGACTCCGATAGCGTCTCTCCAGTGAGCCATGTTTCGGTGAAGCAAAGAACGTTACAGTCTCTGATGTCCCTCTGGAATGCTTCCCTTCTTCGGATTTCATCAACCTTGTTGTCAAGAGACTGGACATTGGCGAGAAGTATACTAGGGAGTGGTGCACTATGTGCCCGTCTCCGGAGTCTGACCAGAAGACCGCTTCATTTCCCTCTTTTACAAAGTCGTTTTTTTGGGTCGCCGGCTGGGATCCATTCCGTTGTCCTGGGTGAATGGCAGAACACAGGATCCGCTTCGCAAAAGTCATATTCTTGGTCGTACTGATGGTGAGTTGACGCTGCTCTTATATTCAGTAGTTCTTCTCGACTGTATGTAATGAAACCTAAGATGACCTGGGGTACTAATGTAAGAAATAACACGTAAAAAAACTAAAAACTGCATAGTTTCCTAGGAACGCAAAGTGAGGCAGCCATCTCTGTCGGCGCCGGAAGTAGCTGTTATGTTATGTTTTGTTATGTAATGTTTTTTTCTCAATGATTCTGATGGTTTGTGTGCTCAAAATCTCAGGAAAGGAGACAGGTTATTTATGCCTTCCTTTTCAGACATTCAAATCCATTCAAATCGTTGACGCTGCGGCCGTTCCTGACTCTAGTCACTGTTAATGGACAGGGTCAGCATAGGCGTTACTGCTTTGCCTAGCTTGAAGTAGCTTCATTCGTTGCATTGAGCCAAAAGTTAAGAGCAGACAGAGGCAGCATACAGGAGCTTTACAAGACTTGACATGACAGGCAACCACCATCTGCCTCACTGCTAGGTTTCGGGCAGGTTAAGACCAGAGAGAGGCAGCATACAGGAGCTCTACAAGACGTGACATGACAGGCAACCACCATCCCCCTCACTGCTAGCTGTCGGGCAGGCGAACAGTGAGTACGGGACTGTCCACTTCATTACCAAATAATACTTTTTACCCAGACTTTTACAAATCTTGGACATTTACTTTTGCATTGTAGGTGTAATGGTAATGGGAATTACTTTGAATGTCAGTGTGAAAATGGAACCGATGGAGGCCTAAGGGATATGTCTCCCACAACACTGTGGGCTTGCTGTGTGCATGAAGAATAAAATAATGGACATGGGGTTCTGCTGTGACTTCTACAACGCTGTCACAGAGATGGCAGACAAATGGACAGAAGTATTTGATACATTGCCGATTTTCAGGTTTTCCTACTTACAAAGCATGTAGGGGTCTGTAATTTTTTATCATAGTTACACTTCAACTGTGAGAGACGGAATCTAAAACAAAAATCCAGAAAATCACATTGTATGATTTTTAAGTAATTCATTTGCATTTTATTGCAAATGCAGAAAAGCATCCCCAAAGAATGATGTTTCCACCACCATGCTTCATGGTTGGGATGGCGTTCTTGGGGTTGTACTCATCCTTCTTCTTCCTCCAAACACGGTGAGTGGAGTTTAGACCAAAAAGCTCTATTTTTGTATCGTCAGACCACACAATCTTCTCCCATTCCTCCTCTGGATCATCCAGATGCTCATTGGCAAACTTCAGACGGGCCTGGACATGCGCTGGCTTGAGCAGGGGGACCTTGCGTGCGCTGCAGGATTTTAATCCATGACGGCGTAGTGTGTTACTAATGGTTTTCTTTGAGACTGTGGTCCCAGCTCTCTTTCTGATGTATCAAATACTTATGTCATGCAATAAAATGCAAATGAATTGCTTAAAAATCATACAATGTGATTTTCTGGATTTTTGTTTTAGATTCCGTCTCTCACAGTTGAAGTGTACATATGATAAAAATTAGACCTCTACATGCTTTGTAATTAGGAAAACCTGCAAAATTGGCAGTGTTTCAAATAGTTGTTCTCCCCACTGTATCAATATCCTTAGCTTGCCCATTCACTAAATATACTGTTAAATAACTCTGAGGATGCTGAGTGCTAACACTATCTTATTCATATTAGCCAACCATTATGCTGAGGAAGATTAGATGGTTAGCTAATACCAACCCTGCACAAACCTGTGGCTAACTCTGCTGCTGCTGCACTTTGGATTTCTGGCTGTTCCGCCCTCCACCTCATTCACTACTGCCTGCTCGTGCTCAACCTGCTTACTTTTTTTGCTACTCTTTCGGTTTTGGAAGAAGTTCCGTATTTACTCTGTTCTATGCTGCAGACCGACTAAGTGACAGGCGTTTTGCTGAATTATGACATTGACATCTAACAGGCACTGTAGGGGTGGGGGAGAGGTCAAGGGACGTGAATGGTCCACTGTGTTGTGAAGTTTTGACCAATCACGGCAGGCACCACGGCACTCTGCAGGGGTGGGCATTTGCAGTCCTTGAGGGCCTGATTGGTGTCACAGTTTTTCCCCAGCCCCAGCTAACACACCTGACTCCAATAATCACCTAATCATGATCTTCAGTTTAAAATTCAATTTGATTAATCAGCTGTGTTTACTAAGGATGGAGAAAAAAATGTGACACCAATCAGGCCCTCGAGGACTTGAGTTGTCCACCCCTGTGGGGCTTCTTGCAGTACCTACTAATGCCTAGCTCAGTGTATTGTGCTGTTTATTTTTGGCATGAAAATTTGTCAGTAAATACTGCATAGCACAAGTGATGCATGGTTATGGAAACTCAAATCAGACTGAATTTTTATTTTATTTTTATAGTTATAATTATAGTTATTATTGAACCATCAAAATATTCAGGACTGAATCCCCAGAAGCCCAGGCCTAATGATGTCACTACCACACACCCATGGATGATGGAGGTGGAGACCATGGCATTTTTTTCAACTATACAACAATGTAAATACAGGAAAAGTAGGGATGAAAATTCCTTTTAGAGTAGAATGCAAATTAGGAATGCTTTTAGTCAGGGTTCTAAATGTGGATTTTTCTAGATTTAAGAAAAAAATGTTTTTTAGAAAAACATTGTCAGGTGTAGCATGGTAAATGTAACTAAATAACATACTCTTTTGCATCATTGTGAATGAGGGAGTAAAACATTTGTAGAAGATGAAGAATCGTGAGTCTGCAGCAGGTCTGCATTGCGTCAGAGTCAGCAAACTGAGAAAATGGAGGGAGACGGGTGAAGAAGGGGAAAGAGAGGGTGAGAGGCACAAAAAGGGGAGATAAGGGTGTGTCTCTGTCAACTGACCTAGATACAGCGGTGGAAAGCCCCCCATACTGGAATACTGATGTGTAAAGGGCACTTTCAAACGCAGCAAGGCTAACAGGCAGACATACATGTGTGGAGGAGCAGGAAGGGAGAGCGATAGTCACGCAGAAAGACAGATACACAAGACAAGTGACAGATAAAAATATTCATATTCATAGACAGGTATATAGAGAAAATCTAAGAAGAAAGAAAAAAAGGCATGGCAATCAAACAGAATTTCGGTAGGCTGTAATTTTAAATAAGAATTGGTTATGAACTGACTTGCATAAATAAAGGTTAAATAAAATTAAAATAAATAAAGATAAGACTACAGCCATACATTCACCACTGATACAGAATATCAACATTGATATGGAATATTTTGGATTATTGTTGCAAGCATGCAGTCTACACTACTGAAATTTGTTCTGCTTTGCATTTCACAATCACCTCTTATAATATAAACAAAGTCTGAATGCCATTGATATGTTTGTTGTTATGCTGTTGGTAAAAGAGAAAGTATTTGGTTTAGCAATTAGGTAATAGCAAACGGCCATCTGCTACTGTTTGACCATACAGTGTGCTGATGCCTATTGCGATTGTTTTTATGTCATTAGACTCTTAATCCCGCAGCAACATTCCCTGTGATGATCATAATCTCCACTGTACTGTACTAGCCAAGTCAAACCATAATCCCATAATTTCAATCCTCTACTCTACTTCACTCCTCTCATCCCTTTCTCCCTAAATCCACTCATCCCTCACTTCCTAAATGCGTCACTCTCTCCCTCCCTAAATCTGTCCTTCTCGCCTTCTCTCATTCACTGTTCCCACCCCGCTCTCCCTACAAAGCAAATTGGCCAGTGTCGATTTTTCAGTGTAACATTTCTAGTGTAGATTCAGGAATTAAGTTCACTCTGTAAGAGTGAAATTAACACTTGGTGGTGTAAAATATCCCCCAGTTTTGGTGTTGATAACCAGAGTATTGTTTTACACTGTGGAGAGTAAAACAGTCCATTCAAAACCACACCCATCATTATCATATTTCCCAGCATATGTAACACTCGTCTTCCGACGAGGAGTAAGAGATATCGGACCAATTTGCAGCATGGTAAGTGTCCATTTTAATATGTACAACTGAACTGAACTGAACACTACAAAATAACAAAGTGAAAGAACGAAACAAACGAAACAGTCCCGTGTTGCACAAACACTGACACGGAATATAATCACCCACAACTCAAAAGTGAAACCGGGCTGCCTAAGTATGGTTCTCAATCAGGGACAACGATTGACAGCTGCCTCTGATTGAGAACCATACCAGACCAAAAACATAAATCCCAAAACATAGAAAAAGGAACATGGACAACCCACCCAACTCAAGCCCTGACCATACTAAAACAAAGACATAACAAAAGAACTAAGATCAGAACTTGACAGCACGCTCTGCTGAAGGTTGATTTTTGGGGGGATTGTTTTCTATATCTGTGTTTTTGCATGTACATTGATTGATACATTTTATGCTACACAAATATAGATAACATATATTGTTCTAAACTAATCCAATCAGTTAGATCTATTGCACCTGTTACTGAAATGGTCGTTCCGGTTTAAATGGTTTAGGTAGTATTTTTTTCTTCTTCAAATTTCTTAACCCTGACAGTCATTCTAAAAGCAGGTTCGGGTGAATAAAAATTCCATCTGTTGGATATCCTAACTCTGGCTGGATTCCAATAGGAATTACAAATAACTTTGCAAACCAGCAAAATGTGACTTGCAGGCCAGATGTGGCCTGTATACCAGCAGTTTCTTAACACCACTGTGTTAGGATAAAACTAGGCCAACAAGTAAGGCCTTGTGATATACAGTGCCATGCTATAGTGTTCACCCCCCTTGGCATTTTTCCTATTTTGTTGCCTTCCAACCTGGAATTAAAATAGATTTTTTAGGGGGTTTGTATCATTTGATTTTACACAACATGCCTATCACTTGGAGGATGTAAAATCATTTTAATTGTGAAAAAAACAAGAAATAAGACAAAAAACATATTGCATAACTATTTATCCCCCCCAAAGGTCAATACTTTGTAGAGCCACATTTTGCAGCAATTACAGCTGCAAGTCTCTTGGAGTATGTCTCTATAAGCTTGGCACATCTAGCCACTGGGATTTTTGCCCATTCTTCAAGGCAAAACTGTCCAGCTCCATCAAGTTGGATGGGTTCCGCTGGTGCACAGCAATCTTTAAGTCATACCACAGTTTCTCAATTGGATTGAAGTCTGGGCTTTGACTAGGCCATTCCGAGACATTTACATGTTTCCCCTTAAGCCACTCGAGTGTTGCTTTAGCAGTATGCTTAGGGTCATTGTCCTGCCGGAAGGGGAACCTCCGTCCCAGTCTCAAATCTCTGGATGACTGAAACAGGAATCCCTCAAGAATTTCCCTGTATTTAGCACCATCCATCATTCCTTAAATTCTGTCCAGTTTCCCAGTCCCTGTAAATGAAAACATCCCCACAGCATGATGCTGCCACCACCATGTTTCACTGGGGATGGAGTTCTTGGGGTGATGAGAGGTGTTGGGGTTTGCGCCAGACATAGCGTTTTCCTTGATGGCAAAAAAACTACATTTTAGTCTCATCTGACCAGAGTACATTCTTCCATATGTTTGGGAAGTCTCCAACATGCCTTTTTGTGAACACCAAACGTGTTTGATTTTTCTAACTTTTTAGTAATGGCTTTTTTCTGGCCCAGCTCTGTGGAGTGTACGGCTTAAAGTGGTCCTATGGACAGATACTTCAATCTCTACTGTGGACCTTTGCAGCCCTTTCAGGGTTATCTTTGGTCTCTTTGTTTCCTCTCTGATTAATGCCTTCCTTGCCTGGTCTATGAGTTTTGGGGGGCGGCCCACTCTTGGCAGGTTTGTTGCGGTGCCATATTCTTTCCATTTCTTAATAAAGTATTTAATGGTGCTCCGTGGAATGTTCAAGGTTTCTGATATTTTTTATAACCCAACCCTGATCTGTACTTCTTCACAACTTTGTCCCTGACCTGTTTGGAGAGCTCCTTGGACTTCATGGTGCCACTTGCTTGGTGGTGCCCCTTGCGTAGTGATGTTGCAGACTCTGGGGCCTTTCAGAACAGGGGTATATATACTGAGATCATGTGACAGATCATGTGACGCTTAGATTGCGCACAGGTGGACTTTATTTAACTAATTATGTGACTTCTGAAGGTAATTGGTTGAACCAGATCTTATTTAGGGGCTTCATAGCAAAGGGGGTGAATACATATGCACGCATCACTTTTCCATTTTCTTTTCCCAATTTTTTTTGTAACTTGTTTCCTTAAAGTTATTTTTAAATTTCACTTCACCAATTTGGACCGTTTACATGAAATCCAAATAAAAATCTATTTAAATTACAGGTTGTAATGCAACAAAATAGGAACAACGCCAAAGGGGATGAATATAAGACACTGTATGTAACGTATTGATAAAATCATCAAATCAAATATTTTTATAAAGCCATTTTTACATCAGCAGATGTCACAAAGTGCTTATACAGAAAGCCAGCATAACAGCAAGCAATGCAGATGTAAAAGCTCAGTGGCTAGGAAAAATTATCTAGAAAGGCAGGAACCTAGGAAGAAACCTAGAGAGGACGTAGGCTATGAGGTGTGAACAATCCTCTTCTGGCTGTGCTGGGTGGAGATGATAAGTCTACGTGGCAATTAAGGCCAGATTGTTCTTCAAGATGTTCAAACGTTCCCTCTATTGGCCCTGTCCGACGGTACCCCCGGACAGGGCCAATCAGGCAGGATATAACCCCACCCACTTTGCCAAAGCACAGCCCCCAAACCACTAGAGGGATATCAAAATTCCACCAAAATTTCTCAAGGTTGAGAATAGTCCAAGAAGGTCTCCTCCATCGCACGAGCCTAAGGGGGCGGAAGATAACGTCAGTGACAACATTTTAATGATAACATTCGCCTAGGAGCTCACTTGGTGAAAGCCACAGGCCTTTAAAATGAAATAATTAATCAACCATGTCTCTGTCACTAACAAATACAGTCATAAGTTTTAACTCTACAATTTACTAAAAAGAAGATGATTCCTGGAAAATATGCAAATTAAGCTTTACACCATACACTGTTAAAACAACACCCCAAAAAGAAATCTCTGTTTCAAGTTTCAAGTTTTATTAGTCATATGTACAGGATACAGATGGTATACACCGTCCAACAAAATGCTTACTTGGAGGTTCCTTCTCGACAATGCAACAACAATAATAAATAATATAAGAATATGAACATCACAATTTATGGTCCAATATTTACACGTGTTTTGGGGAAGGGGGGATTAGGGGGAAAGTATTTAAATTGTGCAGTATTTAGCAATCATAAGAGTCTGGTAGCAGCAGGTGTGTGTGTGTGTGTGTGTGTGTGTGTGTGTGTGTGTGTGTGTGTGTGTGTGTGTGTGTGTGTGTGTGGGGTGGGGGTGGGTGGGTGGGTGTGTGCATTAGTGAGTGAGCGCATGTGTGCTAAGGTGCAGAAAATCAGAGCCGGTGGTCAGTCCAGTTCAAGTGTTCATCAGTCTGATGGCTTGTAGATCGAAACGGTCTCTGAGCCTGTTGGTATCAGACCTCATGCTCAGCACCATCTGCCCGATGGTAAGAGAGTGAACAGATTGTGGCTGGGGTGTGTGGGGTCCTTGATGATGCTGCCGGGCTTCCTCAGGCACCGTTTCGAGTAAATGACGTGGATGGGTAACACTGAAGGTGTTCATGTCTTACACTGAAAAGGGTATAACAGCATCAACACTAAGCAAAGTAGTCTAGTTTATTCTAAATCAAGTGTTCTGATCAGAGGGGTTGGGTTAAATGCGGAAGACACATTTCGGTTGAATGCATTCAGTTGTGTAATTGACTAGGTATCCCCTTTCCCTTTTAGACTTGCACATTATTCTACAGTAGAGATATGCAATCACCACAAATTAGTTCATTTGAACATTTGAACAGTAAAATGGGGAACACTGCAACCAAGTTAAATCTTTACCACTTTCAAATGTGTTATTTTAACACCAGTACCGTGGGACCCACACTTTAATGCAGGCAAACTTAAATCTGTTTTACCTAATTTCTACCAGCATGTCACATATGCAACCAGAGAAAAATAACTAGACCACCTTTACTCCACACACAGACTCATGCAAAGCTCTCCCTCGCCCTCCATTTGGCAAATCTGACCATAATTCTATCCTCCTGATTCCTGCTTACAAGCAAAAACTAAAGCAGGAAGTACCAGTGACTCGCAAAATACGGAAGTGGTCGGATGAGGCGGATGCTACGCTACAGGACTGTTTTGCTAGCACAGACGGGAATATATTCCGGGAGTATACCACCTCAGTCACCAGCTGCATCGACGACGTCGTTGCCACAATGGCCATACGTACATATCCCAACCAGAAGCCATTGATGACAGGCAATATCAGGACCGAACTAAAGGCTAGAGCTGCAGCTTTCAAAGAGTGAGACACTAATCTGGACACCTACTAGAAATACCGCTTTGCCCTCAGACGAACCATCAACTAGGCAAAGCGTCAATACAGGACTAAGATTGAATCCTACACCGGTTCTGACACTCGTCGGATGTGGCAGGGCTTGAAAATATTATGGGCAACTAAGAGAAACCCAGCCGCGAGCTGCCCAGTGACGCGAGCCTACCAGACAAGCCAAATAGCTTTTATGCTCGCTTCGAGGCAAGCAACACTGAAGCATGCATGAGAGCACCAGCTGTTCCGGACGACTGTGTGATCATGCTCTCCATAGCCGATGTGAGCAAGACCTTTAAACACGTCAACATTCACAAAGCCGAGGGGCCAGACGGATTACCAAGATGTGCACTCAAAGCTTACGCGGACCAACTGGCAAGTGTCTTCACTGACATTTTCAACCTCTCCCTCTAATAACTACATGTTACAAGCAGACAACCATAGTCCCTGAGCCCAAGAAAGTGAAGGTACCCTGCCTAAATGAGTACCGCCCGTAGCACTCACGTCAGTAGCCATGAAGTGCTTTGAAAGCCTGGTCATGGCTCACATCAACACCATCATCCTGGAAACCCTAGACCCACTCCAATTCGCATACCGCCCCAACAGTTCCACAGATGACGCTACCTAATGGCACTCCATACTGCCCTTTCCCACCTGGACAAAAGGAATACCTATGTGAGAATGCTGTTCATTGACTATAGTTCAGCATCAACACCATAGTGTCCTCAAAGCTCATCCATAAGCTAAGGACCCTGGGACTAAACACGTCCCTTTGCAACTGGATCCTAGACTTCCTGACGGGCCGCCCCCAGGTGGTAAGGGTAGGCAACAACACTGGTGCCCCTTAGGGGTGTGCTTAGTCCCCTCTTGGACTCCCTGTTCACCCACTACAGTGTGGCCAATCACAACTCCAAAACCATCATTACGTTTGCTGACGACACAACAGTGGTAGGCCTGATCACCGACAACGATGAGGAGGTCAGAGACCAGGCAGTGTGGTGCCAAGACAACAACCTCTCCCTCAGTGTGAGCAAGACAAAGGAGCTGATGGTGAACTATAGGAAAAAGAGTGCTGAACACTCATTAACATCGACAGGGCTGAAGTGGAGCTGGTCGAGAGTTTCAAGTTCCTTGGTGTCCACATCACCAACGATCTATCATGGCCCCAACACAACAAGACAGTTGTGAAGAGGGCACAACAACACCTTTTCCCCCTCAGGAGACTGAAAGATTTGGCATGGGTCCCCAGATCCTCAAAAAGTTCACCGTCGAGAGCATCCGGACCGGTTGCATCACCGCCCGGTAATGGCAACTGCTCGGCATCTGATTGTAAGGCGCTACAAATCAAATTTGTTTATAAAGCCCTTACATCAGCTGATATCTCAAAGTGCTGTACAGAAACCCAGCCTAAAACCCCAGCAAGCAATGCAGGTGTAGAAGCACGGTGGCTAGGAAAAACGAAAAAACCTAGAGCGGAACCAGGCTATAAGGGGTGGCGAGTCCTCTTCTGGCTGTGCCGGGTGGAGATTACAACAGAACATGGCCAAGATGTTCAAATGTTCATAGGTGTGGTCATAGGTAGGATCAAATAATAATTATCACAGTGGTTGTCGAGGGAGAGAGAGAGAGAGAGAGAGAAAGAAAGAATGAGAGAGAGAATTGTAGGGAGCATACTTAAATTCACACAAGACACCGGATAAGACAGGAGAAATACTCCAGATTTAACAGACTGACCCTAGCCCTCTGACACAAACTACTGCAGCATAAATACTGGAGGCTGAGACAGGAAGGGTCGGGAGACACTGTGGCCTCATCCGACGATACCCCCGGACAGGGCCAAACAAGCTACAGAGGGTAGTGCGTACGCCACAGTACATCATTGGGGCCAAGCTTCCTGACATCCAGGACCTATATACTAGGCGGTGTCAGAGGAAGGCCCAAAAAATTGTCAAAGACGCCAGTCACCCAAGTCATAGACTGTTCTTTCTGCTACCTCATGGCAAGCGGTACCGGAGCACCAAGGCAATGTCCAAAAGGCTTCTTAACAGCTTCTACCCCCAAGCCATAAAGCTGCTGAACATCAAATGGCCACCTCGACTATTTACATTGTTTTTACACTGCTGCCACTCGCTGTTTATTATCTAATCATAGTCACTTTACAAATGACCTCGACTAACCTGTACCCCCGCACATTGACTCCATACCGGTGTCTCCTGTATATAGCCATGTTATTGTTATGCAATTTTCTTGTGTTACTTTTTGATTTGATTTGATTTTTTTACTTTAGATTATTTTGTAAATATTTTCTTAGTTCTATTTCTTGAACTTGGTTAATTAAGGTCTAGAAGTAAGCTTTTTATTGTAAGGTTTACACCTGTTGTATTTCGCGCATGTGACAAATAACATTTGATTTGAACATTTTTTATTTTTTTTGAAAGCCAAGTTGAAGCCAGCATTAGATGTTGTCATCCTCAATATAACTGCATGTGGTTTTACCGCAACAGAGTAGCACAACACCATTCAATTGTTTTTCCACTGCTGCTGCTCGCTGTTTATTATCTATGCATCGTCACTCCTTCCATGGTAACTCACCTCCTGACCTGATGTGGGACACAGCCCACTGGGCAAAACTGGTTTAATCAACTTTTGTTTCCATGTAATTTCAACAAGTAAATTCAATGTGATGACGTTGAATCAACGTGGAAAACTGATTGACATTTGGATATTTTATGGTTGATTTCGCGTTGAATTCAGGTTAGTTGACAACTCAACTAAATGTATTCAGGTTAGTTGACAACTCAACCAAATGTAAATCAAAACTAGACGTTGAATTTACGTCTTTGTCCAGTGGGAGAGAGTTTGTGTGCCGTGGGGTTCAAGGTTATCCAGTCAGCCACACTCCCTAAAGCCTTACAGTGTTAGGTTTAGTAAAAACTACCAGTTGACATTATGAAACACTGACAGCACCTAAACCTCAATTTCCTCTCATCAAAGTCTATTACACACCCACACACAGGTACATACTGTACATGCAAACACACAGAGCGCACACGTACACACGGCACCGACACGTACACAGTGAACAGAATGGTAGAAAGCCTAATTAAGTTGGCTTTGAGTCACAGTCAGTGGTTTGGCCTAAGGTAATGCTTCCAGGAACAAAGATGGGAAGGTGACCTAAATGTAGGGTTAAGGTCCACCTATCTACAGCATATAGAGGCCCATGTCCATGTGTTCATCCAAAAGGCCTCTAAATGTGTTATAATAGGGTTTACAAACAACCCGTAGGGCTGACTGTGTTTATATGTACACATGTGGAAAGGAGACATGCAGACATACGAGAGAAATAGAGAGAGATTGGTTCTGAAATGTGTTAAATAATACTTCAAAGTAAGTGGAGGGTAGTGTAGGTACTGAAAAGTACTTCCCAGGCATTTTGCTGCCAAACCTGCTTGAACAGTGTAAACTGACCTGTGCCATAAAGGTATTGACTTCTTGACACAGTGTAATGGGTGTCGTCTTCTGAAGAGGAGGAATAGGATCAAAGTGCAGTGTGTTAAGTGTTCATTACTTTTTATTAAACAGAACACTGAAACAAAAATGACAATGTGAATAAACTAAACCAAAGCAGTCCTGGCAGGTGCAAAATACTAAACAAACAAAATACTACCCACAAAAACCATGTGGGAAAAAGCTACTTAAGTATGGTTCCCAATCAGAGACAATGATAGACAGCTGTCCCTGATTGAGAACCAAAACAAAGAAATACAAAAACATTGCCAAATGTAAAAAACATTGCCAAATGTAACCAGCTCTGATTCTCTAGTGTTGTTGTTGTTGTGTTCTCCTGGTTCGAGTTGCATCTTCATTAAAATTAGTTTAAGGGCTGTATTCAATTGTAGGATTGCTGATATAGGTTCAGATCTCCCCTGTCCATGTTATGTTACTCATCACGATCTACTGTAAAAGGCTAAACTGATACTAGATCAGCACTCATATTCCGAGACGCTAAAACATAGAGTGAGAAAGGTGGAAAATGATAAGAGTATCTGCTAAATGACCAAAATGCAAAAATATTCAAATGAATACGATCCCAGATCAACAGGCTGGTTAGTCTGGTTAGTCCTGCTCCCCTCATCTGTTTGGCTTGGTTGTAAAATACCATGCCAAATACCATGCCACCCTGATGAAGCTATAAGAGCTGAAATTATGGTGAAATTAAATGCTAAAATAAATCTCACTGAAAATAATGGAGAATGGAGTGATAGAGGAGTAAGTCAGCCATGGCAACTGTTGTTGATGGGTGCTGGGTGCTGTTTGCCTGAACAAGCGTCAGAGGATAAGGGGAAGAGGGAGGGGGAGAGAGAGAGGGAAAGAAAGATAAGGAAAATAAGAAGGAGAAGGAAAAGGAAAAATAGGAGAAAGAGAAGAGAGAATGGGAGACTTGTTTCCAATCAGAAGTGCCAGAAAATGTCACAATGACACAATTTGAAAGTGTGACCTATTTCCTTCAAAGCTGCTTGTCACAGGTCATTTCTTGGTCCAATTTTCACTCCAATTGTCAAAAAATGTACCTCTCTTTTCATTCTCTTAATTTCCCAGAATGAAACACTGACCCCATTTACAACATTGCTTTTGGGGATGATTGGAGCTGGAAAGACAGTCTTTCAGAAGAAGACAATCAATTTCTTCTTGTCCAATCAGTCCCCTGGTGCTCCAGTCCTGACCTCCGACCTCTACTTCCGTCTCCCCGCTGACCCATTTTTCCCCTTCAACTCTCCAGACGGAAATTGTCCCTTGTTGAGATATTGTGTAAGACAAAAAGAAAAATGCCTCAATGTGAAGAGAGGTGAGAGGGTCAAGATGAAAATACAGTTTTGCATTATTTTATGCCTTTCAAAATCACACAAATCTTGGCTACAGTGTCTAATGACCTATACAGTTACATGTAAACCACCCATAAACTGTCACAGTTGAGTGATTATTTCAACATTTCAGTTTCAGAGGAGGGAGTTGAGTAAAGCAAAACTCTCTCGTCTGAAGATATTCTGGTGAAACAACACCCTTACTTACTTACTGACTTTATTGTCCCCATGGGGAAATTTTGTTGCAGTGTCATGTATACAACCCTCAGTGCATTTGTTTCTACCTTCATCATTCTGTTTGAGCACAAAGAGCAGCCAGTGGTTTTCTGTACGTGACAAAGGTCAATACTGTACACCCTGGCCAAAATATACTTCACTCTCCCACGGCCCTGTTGACATAGCAACACTGCTTCCTCCCTAACCAGGAGAGGCGGTCCGTCACAAAGCAAAATATGCAAATTGAGGTTTGGATCACCCCACATAGTCTTTTTATGTGACTGACATATACTTCCTCTATCAAGGTTTAGATAGAAGCTAGGAAGATAGACAATACTTTACAGAAGTCCAAAACGAGCATTTAAGCAATACATGTAAAATTGGAACATGGAACTGAGTTTCAGATCCTAAATCAGGCATTCTAAAGTTCTGACAAAAGAAAAGTTCAAGTGAAAGGTGAGTAATATTTGGTCTTAAAAATATTAAATGATGTAGGCTACACCCCATCACTTTTTCCAAATTTCGTTGTGTGTAAAAATGATTACTTTTAGATGTTCCGGGTCATTGGCCGACAGACAATGCCCCATAATGTCAAAGTGGATTTTTTGTTGTTGCTTATTAATAAAACAAATATTCATTCAACCCCTTTGTTATGACAAGCCTAAATATGTTCAGGAGTAAAAATGTGCTTAAGAAGTCACATAATACATAATAAAGTGAAATAAAGTTACATAACGTTAAATAAAGTTTGCACCCCACACACAATTATCTGTAAGGTCCCTCAGTCGAGCAGTACATTTCAAACACAGATTCAACCACACACACCGGGGAGGTTTTCCGATTTCTTGCAATGAAGGGTACGCAGATGAAAATGAACAGACATTGAATATCTCGTTGAGCATGGTGAAGTTATTAATTACACGTTGGATGGAGTATCAATACACCCAGTCACTACAACTATATAAGCATGTAGACAATTGAATGTTCATGTGTGGCCGAGTTACAGCTTTAACTTAAATTTATTTGAAATTCTATGGCAAGACCTGAAAATGGTTGTCCAGCAATGATCAACAACCAATTTGACAGAGCTTGAAGACCTTTGAAAAGAATAATGGGCAAATGCTGCACAATTCAGGTGTGGAAAGCTCTTAGTGACTTACCTAGAAAGTCACAGCTGTAATTGCTGCCAATGGCGCTTCTACAAAGTACTGACTCAGTGGTGTGAACACTCATGTAAATCAGATATTTTTGTATTTCATTTTCAATACATGTGCTAAAATTGGGGTATTGTGTGTAGATGGGTGAGAATTTTGTTTGAGTATTTCATCCATATTGAATTCAGACTGTAACACAACAAAATGTGGAATAAGTCAAAGGGTATGAATAGTGTAAATGTCACATTTTCACTTTAACAACAACAGTATATTGTGATAATCCAATCTACTGACAATATTTGCAATGTATCAAAGATGTATTTCACTGTGCAATACTGTGCTTTGGTGAACAATTTTAAAAGAGAACCTATTTGTGGTTTTGCAGAGACGTTAGTCAGTCAGTGGGAAACCCACACCATTATGAATCATTTACATACAGAATTCTCATTTCCTTATAACTGTAGACGCCTGACCTGCAGTTTCACCCCGACAAGAGACAAAAAGAAGAGGGGGGAAATAACAGGTATGATTTTGTTTATATGACTGTCTGGCTAAATAAGCTATGTTTATGCACTGAGGAACCGCATTGTTCCTGTAGATCTGGTGCACACAAATACTCATATTAGACCGAGAGTCTACTACTATGAGTGCAGCTCAATAGTCTGATGCTGATTCTCTCCTTGCCTTTACTTCATTCTTGACACCTGAGTGGCGCAGCGGTCTAAGGCACTGCATCTCAGTGCAAGAAGCATCACTACAGTTCAAATCCAGGTTGAATCACATCTGACTGTGAGTCCCATAGGGAGGTGCACAATTAGCCCAGTGTCGTCCGGGTTTGGCTGGGGTAGGCCGTCATTGTAAATAAGAATTTGTTCTTAACTGACTTGCCTAGTTAAATAAAAATATATATAAAATCATTGGCACTCATCTGAAAAGAGACCAAAGGTGAAAGAAACGGAATGAAGGTGTTTGTCCTCAACTTACTTCACATTAGAGCAGATTAAAAGACAACTGCACATCCTGATTTGGCTTAGTTTATCATCAATGCTCATTATGAAATGCTAGCGGCCATGAATGAAGGCAAACGAGAGTTGTCTTGAGGGTGTGGCTTGTCTTGCTTCTCACAAGTGTAGCAGGTCGTGAACTCTGCAAAAAAAAATTCTACACTCAGAGAAAAAGAACAGTAAATGACTATCATGTTTTTTATAATCTCTCTTCAGGTAGCTATGTGTGACACGAACACCATCCACATACACATCCTCCAAGGTGTGAGCTACCTTTTTGTGTTTCTGGTGGGCCTGCTACTCAACATGGCGTCTCTACGTGTCTTCTTCGTCAAACGGGCCACGTGGACGGACACACACATCTACATGCTGAACCTCGCAGCCGCCGACTGTGCCCTAATCCTCTTCCTCCCTTTCCGCATCTATGATGCCTTCCAGAGTCTGCCCATAACGCCCTTCTGCACGTTTCTCATCTCAATACATTACATCAACATGTACGCCAGTATCTTCACTGTCACCGCCATCAGCGTCCACCGCTACCTGGCGGTCAAGTTCCCATTCCAGACCAGAGCGTGGCGATCAAAGAAGGTGGCTGTGGCAGTGTGTGGGGCCATATGGGTCACGGTAGTAATGATATGTGGTGTGTTCAGTGATGCCAACCATCCCCAAAAACTATTTACATGCTATCAGAGATGTAAAGAAATCCCATTGCCTGTTGGGTTCCTTGCGGTTCTAGAAGTGCTGGGGTACCTTCTCCCGCTCTTGAATATAGTGTTCTGTTCCACACAGACCATAATGGTTCTGCTGAAGGAGAAGGTACAGGAAGAAACCACTGTGGAGAAGAGGAACATCATTGGCATTATAACAGTCAACCTGATCGTCTTTGTGGTTTGCTACACCCCCATCCATCTTGGGTTTCTGCTGAAATACCTGGCCAAAACAAACCACTGGGAAACGTTAGACTGGGATGGTTTTTGGCAGGTTTGTGAATGGATCGCTACCACAAACTGCTTCTTGGATTCCATTAGTTATTACTTTCTTTTGAAAAAGTTTTATTCTAAAGCCAGTAGATCAGCAGAAGTTGACAGAGGCTCAGAGATGGCATTAACCACCAATCAAGCTATGAACACACACACCTACCCCAATAATGAGTCATCAGACCCCTCTCTGCCTCCATGTATTACACCACCAGAATAACGTCATCATGCTTTTTGACATCTCTTTTATTAAAATCATATTTTAAATAAAGTGTGTATATGTGTGGGTCTGTGCATGTGTGTGAGTGCATGCGTGTATGGGTTTGTTTGTGTGTGTGAGAGAGAAAGGGACCAGAAGTCCCCAACACAGGTGTGGTGGTTTAGGGTTAAGGTTAGAATTAGAGTTGGGGTTAGAATTAGGTTTAGGGTTAGGAGCTACAGTAGGGTTAGTTTTAGGGTTAGGGTTAGGAGCTAGGGTTAAGGTTAAGGTTAGGTTTTACGGGTAAAGGTTAGAGTTAAGGTTAAGGTACGGGTTAGGTTCAGGGGTT